>NC_089324.1:11338117-11473117 GCF_036669915.1 Pocillopora verrucosa | reverse complement strand
TATAAATTCATGGCAATTGCTGCTACCATAAATGAAGGAAAAATGCACAATCAACACTTTACACCTTAACATCAGTATTCATATTCTCCATACTGTTCTCTATACATTTAGTAAGGTGCTGACAAGGAGAATTTGTCTAACAACCAAGAGTTTCTTTGGTTGGTGATCATTTCCTTTATTCTCATGACATTAAAGTGTGATTCAGTGATGATATTGTAGGGAGAAATTAGATGCTAATCACTCTTAGGGGTTAAAGGGTTAAATAACTTGATAACAGTTGAATCCTAGATTCAGCTGGGGGAATGTTTAAAAGCAAGAGACAGTGTCCAGAGCTTCTACAGGATGGTGGAGGCATTACTGTGCGGTAGAATGTCACAATGGGACAATGTGAACCGAGAGTAAGAACAAACAAGGGAAAAATCCCAGTCACTAATTAAAATTTGGTTTTAGTTTTGAATCTGATTGGTTGAAAAAATGCCACAAGTTTTCAAGACAAATTATACAGAATAGTAAAGCAAACCAAAAAAGACCCTAGATTGCTTTTAACTCATTACCCTTTAACTCACAAAAGAGACCAAGACAAAATTTCTCCTTACAAAATCAATACAATATCAGGCTAACAAGTGATGAGAATAAGGAAAAATATGAATTACGAGATTATAAGTTAATCCAACACCACATTGTATGGTAGATAGTAAAGAGAATTACTTAATGCTTTAACTCCCAAAAGTGATTGACATGTAACTTCTCCCTATAGTATCTGTACATTATCTAGCTAACTGGTAGTGAGAATACTTAAACTTATCAGGTACGAGATATGTAACAAATTTGCAAGGAAATGTGTAGCAGCTTGAGGGAGTTGAGTGGGTTAAAAGTTGATTGAAAGTTTCTCAAAATGTCAATCTCCTTACCGCTTACTTTCCATGGGCGACAAGGCTGAACATATTGACGTTCAGCTTCACAGAATGTAACAATGCCTGATCCTTCTGGGGGCACAGTACCATTCTTAGTCCAGTTTTTCCAGTTGTTGATGATTTCTCCCCCTGGCCCATAGGATCCAACTTCACATGGTGTACAGTTAGTAGAGCTGAGGCTTCCAGAAAGTCCTCTTCCTTTAGGGCAATCACAGGGTATATTTGCATGTGGAGCCGGAGGAGCTACACCTCCTTTGCTGAGAATAAAGAACAACATTACATATGTTTACATTATTTTACAAAACTCCTTTTATTCTAAGTAAAGGCAGGGTGATGCATAAAATGCTGCATCATCTATCACTTTCCAGTTAAATAAAATTCAAGTCAACTGCTTGCTCACATTGCATAATTCAGTACTCATTATCATATACTAACTTTCTGCAAACTATTGCACGCAATTTATCCTGAACATTTTTTAACTTGACAACAACTAAAGAGAAAAAACACTTAGCTACCAGAGAACAAGCTTCAAAAGCACTTTAAAAAAAGAGACTATAGTTTTCAGATTTCATGTTCCTTTGTGCCAATTTTCAATTTCTTACCAAAATGAAAATTTCATTTTATTGTTGGTTTCTTATCAAATAGGAACATTCTTATGGAGAGGTTTTAACTGAAATTAGGATAATGATCATGATTCAATCTGTTTTGCTTACATAGTAATTGTGACCTCAAATATTACTTACTTCTTTAGAAAAATAGAAATAAAAAGAAATTCTTTAAGCTCATGCAACCCAGCGGAAGACCATTGTCAACAAACATGTTTACTTCTTGCTTTGGCAACATTGTAACTAAATTCTTTAGAAAAGACAACGAATGACTACATTTTTCGTCTAATCAAGTTGTGAAAATTTGTCTCATGAGTAAATATTTGCTTATTTCAGCTTTCACGAAGTAGAAGAAAATGTCTCGCATTGATATTAGATGTTGTTGAAATACAATCTCTGATTCACTGACGCATGTTGAAACATGATCAAAAAGCAATATACGGTATTCACAACAATGAGAGAGATTTTAAGCACCAGAGAAGTTCGGAAACCACTCTAGAGCTAAAGAAGCCCTGAAGAAACCGAACTAGTAGCTGAAGGCTACGCGTCGAACATACTGTATTTTAACGCATCTCCCGTCAATTTCTCAAAGATGGGTTGAAAAAAAATGATATGATTCTTTCTCTTGAAGACTTCTTTCGTTTTTCAAACGCGAATGGCTAAACTTCAGAATACCCCGCAACTTTGGTCCGCCTCACTTTCATGTGTCGGGAGGCTTTGAAGATCGAGGCATAACACAATAGACGCTATTCTTATTCAATGACATGTAAATGAGTTGCGGGGTATTCTGAAGTTGCTCCACGCAAATCAAGCTAAACAAACAATCCAAAATCGTTGAGGAAGCTTAAAATAACAACTTCTTTGATTTACTACGAACGCTCACACGCGCTGGTTTACCATAATTGTGATCAATAGACATTGTTTCTAAGGTTTTCTGAAGCCGTATCAAGAAAAGCTGACAGAACCGAAAATAAAGAACTCCCAGAAATAAGCTTAACAATTTTGAATAAAGAAATCACTGCGAATGAACCAGAAAACTGGGATGGAAAGGTACCAAAATAGGATACCTGAGTTAAATTCGAGCCTCAACGAAGGAATTCAAGAAATAATCTTAAAATTTACGCCCTAAACAATAGAATTATAATTCCAGCGAATCTTTGGCATATTGCGTACATTCAGCGCTGATCTTTCAAATTTTAAAAACTTACCAATTTGTATTGAGGTAATAGACGATTGAACGAGTTTGTGTGTTTATGTCACAGGGCGTTATGTAAGGCTTGAAGTCATCCTTAGTACAGTTGCGACATTGCGCTGACGGGAGGATAGTCAGAAAACACAATACATAGCCAAACCACTCAAATAACGTAGTAAGCGCCATTTTGTGGCAAAATGTGGTATGCGTACTGCGTTTCTGGCCTCTTTTGTCTGGAGCTGTCACGAGCAATTAAACTTTCAGAGGATAGACCTCCCTTTTGAGCATATGACGTCACGTCCGTTGAGAGAGTGAGCCTGACAAGAGGAAGCGTTTATTTTGACTATACTGTTTTATTATTTGGCATACTTTCACGTTTTGGTAATTCGCTATATAGTGCAATGTTGTTTTTTTTTTGGTTAATTCTGTGTAATCTAGGTAGTCTTAGAGACGTGTGTGACTATTGTTCTCTTCACAACTCTCATAATTGTCATATCAAAATGATGAAAAAGCGTGAATGACCTGTGCGTCATCATGACACAATCATTTCCAAGAAAAAAATTTTTTGACCACCTTTGGATTTCAGCCAAGGACGTGAGAGATATCACACGGGCGGTCCATATGATGCATGACGCCACCCCTCCCCGGTGCGTCATTACAAATGAAATTCAGTCCCATGATTCAAATCGAGATTTGAAGGCGCTTTGTCGTAAAAATTTCTCATGGCGGTAATGGGTTGTTTTTCCCGGGAAGCTTTTACATATGTGGATAGTTGCCAGTGAAATCTTAAATTTGGAGACGTGTAAAACCAGTGATTTACAATCATAAGGTATGAAAATGATCATGTATCAGAAATGATTGAAGTTTTTGACGATCAAAAGCGGAAAATCGCTTTCCATAAGTCAGGGATCTCAGGCCTGCTGAAGTCCCTGTCAAGGTTTTATTCTTCTCTGGTTTTTTCCCCCCAGGGTAAATCTAACGAGCTTACTAGGTATTGATATTACCTTTTGTGGTCTAGTTTTTCCAACAATGTTCTTGCACACACGCTTAAAGTTACTTCTTCACAACACTTTCAAATCATAACAAACAATTCCTTGGGATTTGAACGAAATTAGCATTTCAGAGACCTAAAATTTCCCTGGAAGCGTAGTAATACTGCTGATTGCCTTAAAGTGTGGAGATAGCGATGATATTTAACTTTTTGGGCAGGCTGGCTCATGCAAAGAATAAACCCTTGCCTTGGTATCTGTAAAAGGTTTTGATCGATACTTGAAAAATATCTCTTTACAGCGAGGCTGAGAGGAACAAATATCGCCTTTGTGTTCTTGAATGATTGTTCGATTATGAACGCTAGGTTTTATTATCCAGGTATCCCAAGGGATGCTCTTCCTATTGTGGCCTCAACAGATTTATGCCATCAAATAAGGTGTATTTATTGTGGTCACAAATCTTAAAAAAGGGAAAACAGAAAACAGTTTCTCTATTGAGATTCTTCACATTGGTATTTTTCTATACCTAACTGTGAATATGGCATAAATGTTGGCAGGTTGTAGTCTACATATGTGGTAACAATTATTAGCTAATGAGCAGCATCACTTCAAAATACAGCAGAGAAATTTCAGCAATTTTTCAGGGAAGATCAGACATGTGCACAGTTATTTGATGTTTTACTGATTTTTTCTCAAAATTGAACATTAGAAAACCATTCTTAGCTTGTTAAGTTGTTCTACAAACATAATCTGTCATCTGTTTAGGTGGGAAATGACATTTTGACTCCTGAGTCAAATCTCTGTACAATTATTTTACACTAGTAATTTGAGTAGCAAGAGTCAGTTTGGTCTTAGCACCTGGAGATGAAGGTATACAATAAAAATTAGCACAGGAGGTGAATTTTAATTTTATACCCATAGAAGACTTTTCAAACTAGTTGAAACAACAAATTAAGATCAATTTTATCCTTGGCTAGCAAAAATTCACAAGAACCTGTAATAAATTTCTGATTTTTTATGTCAGGTAAAAGGTGTAGAGATTAAGTTGAAAGGTACTTGTCTTAACCCTTTAACTCCAGGTATATGATTATTAATTCTCCCTTCTAGCTGCGGCACATTTCCCTGTATAGTAGCTACAAGAATTTGGCATAAGATCAAAACAAAAACTTGGAAGTGATGAGTTTAAGAATTCTCCCTATCTGTTTGTTTGTATATTATAGGGAGATGTTACATGTCAATTACTTCTAGGAGTTAAAGGGTGAAACAGGGCTAGTTTTGGAAGGCTTTGGAGACACCCCCTATAAAGCTTTCTTTAATTACCCCCTCCCCCCCCCAACTTGTCTATGAACCTATTTGGAACTTATTATGCAATGACGAGTCTGATACCAACTCATTCTTCATGTTTAGGTGAAGCATACCAGTTGCTATGGGGTATGATACAGCACGATTTACATGTTCAGTTGACGAGGAACTGCTTTGTGCAATTTGTAAATCAGTACTGGAAGATCCTCTTCAAGCCCCAGCATGTGAACATGCTTTCTGTGCTGGTTGTATACATGAATGGCTGAGACATCAACAAAGTTGTCCAGTTGATCGACACAGCCTCACACCACATGAACTGAAGCAAGTGCCAAGAATCTTGAAGAACCTTCTATCAAAGTTAACAGTAAAATGTGAAAATGAAAGGCATGGCTGTGATGGGGTGGTCAGACTGGATCAATTACACTCTCATTTATCACAGTGTGAACATAACCCAAAGAGGCCTGTTCAGTGCAATCAGGGATGTGGATTAGTGGTTCCATTTGACGAGCTTTCTCAGCATAATTGTGTCCGTGAATTAAATAACTTGATCCAAAACCAGAATTTCAAGCAAGAACAGCTGCAAGCTCAAATCGATGAACAACGCCAGCAGCTAAATGAACAGAAACGTGAGATTCAAGCTCTCAAGGAAATGATCCGAACCATGAGAGTGATCAATTTGCCACAGGCATTGCCACTATTGCCAAGCAACCTGTCACAACCAGATCACTATGTCAATGAAATTCATCAGTGGTTAAGGGGGTTACAATCAGCCAGAGTAACAAGATGGGGTGGTATGATATCTACGCCCGACGCTGTTCTACAGGCAGTCATTCGGCGAGCACTTGCAGACAGTGGATGCCCACCTACCATTTTGAATGAACTAATGGAGAATGCTCACGAGAGGAGGTGGCCCCCAGGGTTGAGCACACTTGAAACACGGCAGTTGAATCGCCGTCGATATGAACAGTATGTTTGTCGGAGAATACCTGGAAAACAAGCAGTTGTGATCATGGCCTGTGAAAATGAACATATGGGTGAATCAATGACTTTAGATCCTGGTCTTGTAATGATCTTTGCACATGGCATTGAGTAAAGTTTAACATATTTTACATTCACTGGTATGTGGCTACAAAGAGGGAAATCAAATCTTAAAAAGGCAACTTCTTGCCATAATGAAATCAAAGCTCCATAGCTGTATTTATGAACTGCAAGTCTCCAAGATGTAGGTAGTATTATTAATCAGATGACAGGTATGCCATGTTCATTCTTTTGAGAAGAGGAGTTGAGGAATAAAGAGTTAAGTGAGCAGTAAGCTACAGTTGGGCGCAGACACAGTTTATAGATCAAGTGAATTTTGATCTAAAAGCAGCAAGGAATGAGGTCATCAAACATTTCAGGAGAAAAGTGAACCTGTCCTATCATAAAATATTGACTTAAATCAGATATTTAGTGTAACACAAACCAGTTTTGAGAGACTACAGACGAACCATCACGTCCACATTTCACTCATTTTCAAAAGTTGGGGCTTCGATAAAAGCCAGTTGCCAGCATTCTATTGCTGCTCATAAAACCTCTGATCACCATCCACTCAGCCTGCAAGCCAGCCCCTGTGATTTGGTTTCACCTTTCAACCCCTTTTTCTAGGAACAGCTGCCTATTACATCATCAGTGGCTGTTTATGGTAAAAGTTATTGAAACCCCCTACAAAAGTTCTCTAGAGTTGCTGAATTTTTGTAAATTATTTGACTCATCTTCCAGGAGACATCATTTTCTCAATTTTTTTGCTGGTTATGTTTTCCTTGTTTAGGTAACCTATTAAGTAGAAAATGTACTCACTTGGCAAAAATTGATTATTTCGGTACCTGATCATCAAACAATTTTTTTGTTTTTGTTTTTGATGCAAAGAAAAAAACTACTAAAGTTACTGAAAGTTTCTTTTCTTATAGGTTACAAATTGTAATCAGTATAAAGTAAAGAAGAATTAGTGTTTGGTTTATTTACAAACATGAAAGTCACAAGCAGACATTCAGTAACTTTGGAGCACTTTTGGAAATGAATGAAAAGTGATTTGGCTGGTGAAGTATTATTTAATTCCTGCTTTTACAACAGAACTTCTACCTCACCAGTATGTCCAGTCAGACAAAAACTAAGTCAAACAGGGTTTAAACCCTTTAACCCCCATGATCTCAGTAGTAATTCTCCTTACTATCTGCCATACAATTCTTATGATGTTAGTTTGGAGGGTTTGTTATTAGATCAACCAATAATCCCATGATTGATATTCTTCTCTATTCTCATCACTTGACTGCTAGTTGTTGTATTGATATTGTAAAGAGAAATTATGTCTAAGTCACTTCAGGGGAATATTTTAGTATATATGCAGTGCTTGCAATGGAAGTTAAGAATTTGCTGCAATGAAGGTCACAAACCTTTCAATGTAATAACATTTTAAGTTAAAGTATAACAAATATGTGAGGTGGTGAATAAGGCCAAGGTACAGAGTGTATTTGGGGACATGACAGCATTGTCTCTGCTTGTCACTCTAATATGTTCAAGTACGCAACATGGATCTGGTCTATTTATTAGGTGAATAGTAAAATTTAATATTTGTACATATGAGGAAATAGTTTTAATAATGTGTTGCTTTCCTCATCTTATATTGCAATAAAGTATGTATAGCTTTTAGTTAACAAATTTTGGTGTTCTTACTGGATCTTATTTTTAGGAGCATGATATGCAGAAACCATGACACACAATTAACAATTGGATCATGAGCCAGTGTGCATTTATCAACCCTTTAACCCAAACATTAGTATGCATTTTCTCCACACTGTCCTTTAAATTTCTGATGGAACTGACAAGGAGAATTTGTTTAACAATCAAGAGCTTCTTCCAGAGCTCATGATCAATTCTTTAATTCTTATCACCTTAATGTGTGACTCAGGGGTGTTATTGCAATGAGAAATTAGATACCAATCACTCTTAAGGATCAAAGAAAAAGTATAAGGCATCTACGAAGATGAAAGACATGAGCAAGAGGTGGAGATGAGATCAACTATTGGTAGCCTTTAGAGTGTTTTCCAAACCTCTTATGTGTTTCTGAAGTGAGGTTAAAACGTTTTTTTACCAAAACTATTCCAAATCAAACTCCTGATGTTCATGATCAAGTTATTTTTGAACTATCACTCTCTGCTTGTTTAAAATGTCTCAACCCTTAATTTTTTTGTGCGGGTGTGAGAGAGAGAATTCTCATGGTGATTTTTAACTGACCCCTTATCTAGGAAACCAAAGAACAGAAAACACGTAAAACTGTACATGGTTTTTAGGTAGGGAAAATTTTATTTTCGGCAATGACTTTTTTCACTAACAGGTGACTCTCCATGGAGATATGAGGTCATATGTGTCTTTGTTTAGTCATACTCAATCAGTCAAAAGTGGAGATTTTTGGTTGCTGTGATGAAGGGTTTTGTTACTGGATGAAACTTACTTTTCGCCATTCCCATCCTGAGGGTTACGCTGTCTCCGCTGGTCAGCGGTATGTGATTGTAATTAAATATGGCGGACAATTCAGTCCAGAAGGGTCCGTGGAAAGACACGCTTGACTCATTTGTAAAATACGTCGCTTTAAACCCTAAAGAGTTTCTTTTCTATGGTAAGTGATCATTATTTTGTATGTTGCTTACTTTTACTTTTTGTTTGTGGTTTTATTCCAGTATTCGATTATTTTATTTTTACAATATTTGCACTTGTGCGAATGTTTATGGCTTAATTAATTATTTTTTGTTATGTTCTTCGCAGTTTTCTTAATATTGACCCCTTTGATGGCAATAAGTGGATATCTATCCCTGAAACTAGCAAAACATATAGAGAAGAATGAAAAGGAAAAGAAGAAAAAAGGTACGTAACCGTGAAAAGACAGATAAATTTACCTTCGTCGTTATAAGTTTGTTCGAAGTTCAGCGACCATTAAACAATTGTTCCACGAGCGTGCGTTGGATATGAGATGATAGATAACCAACAAGGCTAATCGTTCCATGCTTCCAACAAGGGCGTGAAATCTTGGAAAAACAAAGTCCTGAGGCATGTGCCAGAATTTCTGATCTGTTTAATTTCCACTCTTTATTAGTAAATCGAATGATGGGGAATTATTTTCGTGGTGGCTTGATTGCAAATGATACGTGCACTAACACAGCGATCAAATGGTTGCACATGCGTACTATGACGGATAATTTGCTATTGTAAACATGCAGAATCAAAGTAAGACGTAGTTTTTACAGTTCCTAAGGAAAGTTCAAAGTTTCTAATGGGCAGATTTAAACACATTGTTGTCCAGGACATAACCCACTATGTGTTAGTTTACACTCTTGTAATTTTTGGACACTTCTTATGGCGGCATAATGAAGTTGTCTGTAAACTTGGCCATGTTGACTGTATGTTGTTATTCTTTGTTGTGTTCATGGTGGAGCTGTTAGTAAACACTGAGGGAAATGGGAGGAAAAAAGAAAGAACCAGAGCCACACAAGATATTTGTGATGACCACTGTGTTACGTTCACTTGAATCAGAGAGGCCCATTTCCCAAAAGTACCAGGCTCAGAGGAATATTTTAAAATCAAAATTTAAAGAATAGAGAATTATCTTCAGTTATTAAATTACCAGGAGATAAACATGTTTTTTAACAGTTTCCTCTCTTTTCTTTTAAAGCAACTCGTCAAACAAATATAGCCAAAGCAAGGCGCAGAGCAAAAGCTGATTGATTCCTCTTGTCAAAAAAAGAGTGCACTGACCCTGAGGTGGTTGTCTCTTGAAAGTGGCAAAATAATGAAGACAGTGACCATGATGTAGCTTAGAAATGTCATTTACCATGATTCCAGTGGCAACGGGTCATTTGCCTTCTTTTAGCAGGCTATCAGGTTTGATGGTTGGTGATGCAGCATGCTCTTGAGTTTTGACTACCAATGGAAATAATTGCTTTTGACCACAACATATTTATGGTCCAAATCCTATAAAGAAACTTGGTGTGCACCTCACTTAGCTTATAATCCTAGTAATGTCACTGACATGATTGCACAGAGCAGCACAGCAACTGTAATAATAAACTGTGGCAAAATGTTGTTTAGCCATTCTTTTTACATAGTATTTGTAAATTATTAGCATTTTGATCATCAGCTGTATTTTCAGATCATCATGAAATGGAAATAGCCATTATTTAATGGCATGTAAATAGCAAAAGCTACAGGTAAATGAATAGAACTCAAATATATCTTTAAAAGCAGTACATCAGTTATTTCTCAGGCTCTGTTTTTCTGCAACATCTGGTGTTGAAAATTATTTTGTTGTTTTTGAAAGGGAAGTATAATTGTTTGTTTCATGTTGTGGTCACTGCAAATGTGCAGTGCAGTCTCTCTTAGGGGTTAATCATGGTGAAACTGTAACAGCATTCACTCAACCTATAAATCTAGCCAAAAGTCTCAGAACTTATACCTCTCTTTATCATGACTCAGCACAACAGCTAGCAACAATAACTCAACCCTTTAACTGCTGAGTGACCAAGACAGAATTTCTCCTTACTATATCTATACAATATCATGCAGACAACTGATGAGAATAAAGAAAAATATAAATTATGGGGTTACTAATTGATCTGATACCAAATTCTTCAAACTAACATAATGAGAATCATTTGGCAGACAGTAAGGAGAATTACTAATGAGATCATGGGAGTTAAAGGGTGAAAGATACTAAAAGAACCCTCATTTATTGGAGTGGTATCTTACACTCAGGTAGAATGCAGTTTAAATCATGTTAATTTGTCGCTGGATTATTAATACAAGTTAATCTCATTTCTTTATTTCCGTCCATTCAAATAAATTAAGAGGTTTCTCAGAATGTTCAAACAGCATGGACAGTGGCATATGGTGTGTAAGTATTGAAAGCCAGTCTGAAATAATCTCTCAGTACATCTGAGTTAATCTGCTCAGGAGCTAAGGATTTCCAATGATCTTCACTGTCTTTGCTTTTTGTTTCCCGAAGTCGTTGAAAGTGAACATCTCTTGCTTGAGCAACCTTTTAGATAAAAGAATGAGCAATCGCATCAACCTATAATTTACGGAAGTAACAAATATGTAACTTCTCCGTGCAGCATGAATACAAAATCCAACAAACAGATGATTTGACATTTAACCCTTTAATTCTTAAGATCTGAGGGTCAATTCTCCCTTCTAGCTTTAACTCATTCCCTTGTAAATTATTTAAGAGAATTTGGTGATAGATCAAGATAACTTCTTCTACCTGTGTAAGTTTAAGTATTCTCCTTACCTGTTTGCTCAATAATGTATGGATATTACAGGGAGAAGTTACATGTTAATCACCCCTAAGAGTTAAAGGGTTACAAAAATATATTGCTGGCTCAGGAAAAGAACCTAAATCACGGTGGTTAGAGGCAAGAGCTTTCACCTCTGCATCATCTCTCTTCCCTCTCGGAACAAGCCTTTTGTTTTTCTCATTTGCAGACGAGCGAAAGTATGCAGGAGGCAAACGCGATGAGAGGGCGAAGTACGAGTCGTCTTTCCCTCACGCGCATCCTCGCTCATCACGTTCTACTCATGCTCGCCTGAAAAGCGCAAAAGAAAAAAAAAACCGGTTCCGGTTGGCTACTTTCTACTAGAGATTCTCAACATAGGAAATTGTTTACTTTAGAGATTTTACTTCTTAGGTTGAAGTTCTTCGTTCATTTACTTGCCTTGTCTCGTATTTTCTTTAAATCGTCGAATGTGAGGCTTGGGTGTTGTTCTGGTTTGCCTGTTTTCTTTTCTCGTTCAGCAAAGATACTAGGAAGCTCAAGGGGGAATGGTTTAAATCTCTGGCTGACCCAGCCGTTTTTCTTCAGGGGCGGTTTTCGTTGTTTACGTTTTCCTTGGTGGTAAGTTTGACGCCCGCGCATTAGAAGCTGAGCTGCTGGGCTCATTGTCTGTTGTATGATAGACTGAGGACAGAGAGGCAAGATTTGAGAATTGTTTGTGTTGAAACTTCGTGTAAGTTATGGACAAAAATTAAGAAAATGGAGTGACGTGAGGCACTCGGTATGCGCAGCTTGAGAACTGAGCAGCCCGTAACTCGTAAGATAATATTTTTTTTATCAACTGTGTTGATAACGTAAGCCCCGGAAACTAAACGAACCTGCAGCCATATTTTAAAAGGTTACCAGTCGCTCACCGACTCCAATTTTTGTTACGCGGTTGATCAAGTACGCTGGCAGAGTGACCGCGGATGTCGGCGAAGTGACGGGTGTGTCGGCGAGTAAACCAAAGACAACTGTCCACGATTTAACATGTTGGCGAAGTCACCGGGTACCTTTTAAAATCTAGTTTTGACGGAATAGTACTACAGATCAAGTTGTATCACCTTTGTCCCCGAAATCATTTAGAGGGTCACATATACAAAGCCTATTCAAGTATGGGTAGATCCTGTGATTTACTCAGCTCGGCTGTTTTAAACTTTTCCAAAGAAGTTATACGCTTTGAAAACACCCTAACTCACTGGCTTGTGTGGTTGTTTGTGACTTGTGTAAAACAACTTGTCTCTGTCAGCCTGAAAGCATGCCACTTAATCATCACAATGTTCGCACACGCTGTGTCTACGAGACCCTTCTGTAATTGTGAGTAACTTACCGCGTTTGGCAAAACAGGGCTTTTTTCGAGTATATTGGGGTAAGAAGAAGACGGGGGTGGCATGCGTGGTCTTCCAAATTTTAGTCTGATCTTTCCTTTGGTCAGAGAAATTTCTGGTAAGCCATCTGTTTCTGTGATGGGGTTAGTCTTAGCACGGCGTTGAGGACACTTTTTCCTCGCCACCTATAAATTTGTGTAGAAGAGAAACGTAGAGCTGTAACGTTACTTACTCTGACTGTGAATATGTGAAAATCATATAAATTATGTGGACTGCGGGTTTTGAAATGAATATGAAAGCGATCTTCGCAGTAATAAATTCTACTTAAACAGTACGTGCGTAGTGAAAATAAGGCCTGAAAAAATGTAGGCCTGTACGGAACTTGTACCCATGACCTCTGCAATACCGGTGCAGTGCTCTATCAACTGAGCTAACATGTCAGCTGAGCGCTGGTCATTATGTTGGTTCGTAATGAACCCGTAAAGTGATGAATAAATGACTGTAATATGAAAATCGTATATGTGAACTGCGGGTTAAGAATTGAATATAAGTGAAAGCGATCTTCGCAGTGCTGAACACTATTTAAGCAGCTCACAGTTGGCTTGTTAGCTCAGTTGGTAGAGTACTGCACCGGTATCGCAGCGGTCATGGGTTCAAATCTCGTACAGGCCTGAATCTTTTTTTCAAGCTTTATTTTCACTACTGGTTAAATAGAGTTCATTACTGCTAAGATCACTTTCATATTCGTTACTTACTCTGTAGTTAATTTACAGGCGATGAGCGTTGCGAAAGGCCCTTTCGCATACTGAGCCTTGAAGCCTGACCTCGCATCTCTGCTTTCAAATTTCCTTTTCACTCGCTTTTTCCTTGCCACTTATAAATTCTTATGGAATTGAAAGCTAGAGCCTTTAAAGTTACAAGCCTCTTTAACTGACAGTCGATGTGCCTTTCGTAAGCCTTGGCACATCGTGCCTTGAAGCCGACCTCACATACCTGCTCGAAAATTCCCTATTTACATTACGAAAGCTGGTAAAATCAGTTGTTACGATTGAAAAGGGACTAACAAATTGTTTTAATATATACAAACTCCGCTAACGGGCCGGACGGGGTGGCGCTCGGTCCGAGGTTCGCCATGACCTCGCACCAAATATTTACCTTGTAAAGGAAATAGAGCGCAAATTGATAGAGTACCAAAAACGAGGTGAACATATTAGCCCGACAGGGCTAAAACATACATTCAAAGATGCTAGAAGGAACTGTGGATAAGATTAAAGTATGATCGTAAACTGTCAGAGGACCAAGAGAACGCAAGAGACCAACTTAAGCATTTGATAAACCGGAGGCGGCGCGAATTTTCTTATCCATTCATAGACTAAAGAAGTCCCCGATTATTTTTTCTATACAACGCAAAAATACCAACCGTGCCAAAAACTATGTGCAACGGCTCAGCATACGGGGATTTGTTATCTCCAGCAGCATGCCTCGCCTTCAGGCTCTCCATGCGCCTTCTCAGCTGGTTTTCTGTCAAGCCAATAACCCGGGCCCCGGCTGCGTAGTGGCCCACGACGTGGGGGGCCTGGATGCGCTTGTACTTGGTATGGTAAAATCTGCGATTTAGAGGTTTGACGTTTTTGATAATGGTTTGAGTCGCCCCAGTATTCGTTGTTAAGTGAACAGAAAGATTGCGCCTACACTAAGCAAGTCTTAAGAACGAAGTTAAGCGATTGGATGAGTCAAATTCTTAACAAAAAGGGTTGCATCTGGAAGTAATAGCTAACCATATCAAAATCACACAAAAAATGCCACTTAACTTAACTTTAGTCAACTTGCAAGAAAATAAGGCGTGTGACTTACCCGACAATTTCGCTAATTGAATGAAGGGCTGATCTCTTCATAAACTGTGTCAAGGCCTCAAAGAGGAGATGCTCTCTCTTCCTTTTTTCGTCCACAGTTGCTACAGAAAATAAAGTTTCAACCCTTTGCCAAAGCCTTCCAAAAGAAATGAATCATACCGTCACCGACCTTCACTGAGCATGTTATCATTTGTTTACCCACGGTCTAATTCTGGCATTCATCTCTAAAAGGGGGAAAGGGGAAGGGGGAAGGGGGAAGGGGAAAGGGGAAAGGGGAAAGGGGGAAAGGGGAAGGCGGAAGGGGGAAGGGGGAAGGAGGAAGGGGGAAGGGGGAAGGGGGAAGGAGGAAGGGGGAAGGGGGAAGGGGGAAGGAGGAAGGGGGAAGGGGGAAGGGGGAAGGGTGGATACGGCACCCCAGAACCTTTCTCCCGACTATGCCCTTATATACATTTACATTCGCACTGTAATGAAAACCGTTGAAGTACACACTATATAATTTACATCTTATCTTCCAACTCTCTTTATGTAAGTGTCCTGCCATTTGGGAAAGAGTCCATAAGAGTGGAAGGTGATAAAAAGTCCATGCCTATGGTTGTGAAAGGAAACGACACAGAAATAAATCACGGTGTTATAATCGTTAAGTATTAATTTAACGTACTGAATCCCTCCAAGAAGCGCTCTGTGTTCGTCATCAGGTTAAGGAACTCGTGGAAATCAATTTCACCATTTCCTGCAAGAAGCAGAGTACACATTTCAGAAAAAGGAGGTTATTTTGATGATGTGGTCCTTGAACAGAACAACTGCGAGGAATCTAAACTCTGATGGGGCTAGTATTCAATGTAAGAGACACCTTCTTCTCAGACGAGAATCCTTGGGGAACATTCTTTACATCGATCTCCCAAATACCCAGCACGATTTTTGAAGGTTTGGGTTATACTTCCAAATCTCAAAAGCGATAGAAACTTTTTAATGGTGAAAATGAATAACATGTGGTTTATGGGTCATGCTCCCACTTTGATTCGGTCCTGGCTTTATGCCTTTTTATTGCTTTCACTTAGAACAGATGGAGAGAGATCTCTGGATTAGCTTTTGCGTGGACGGAAAACATACTACTGGTCGAAAGACTATCTGTAAAATGAGTTATGTTGATTTTACATATCACCAGCCTTGGATCAAAAGTCGTCCTTTCTGTCTCCTCATCTATATCCTAGCCATTTTTATAATGTTTCTTTGTTATTTTTTTCTTTATTACCGTCTTTATCCATGGCGGACAGTACTTCTAGTAAGTCCTCTTGCGACAGATAGATTTCGACTGATCTCAGCGCCAAATCCAGTTCCTCGGCGTCGATTGTACCTCCACCATTGCTGTCAAAGAGGTCGAACACCTCCCTAAAGGCTTACCAGGATATCACTGTATTAGATGAATATTCATAGCCTCCCTTCTACTCATTTGCACTCGTGGATGCTTAGTTGAAGAGTTAATGGATAATGCCATAAGCGCTTTTCGATTGAATGTCGAAAACCATAACCAATGTAATATATGTAATCACAACCGTCAATCAAAGGAAAATAAAATACCTTTATGAGCCAACGAAAACCCCAAGTAGAACCACCCAAACTGCCTAAAGCGCAGCAAAACGTGGGCGACTAAGTGGTGAGTGTTTTTTGTTTTGTATCTAATTGGTTGAAAAAGTGAAACGAGTTTTCCGAACCAATCACAGAGCAAACCAATGCAATCTCATGGATCACTAGTTTCAAAGCTACGTTGAATATCGCCTCATATCTCTTGAATAAACTACTTTCCAGCGGAAGGCGCTGACAAAAAGATGAAATGTAAAGTGCATTCATCAAGCAAAAAACCAAAATTAAAGTTACCTAGGTATCTTTTCCGCCCTAATTGACCATCGAGGAGCCAATAAGGATTGGAGCTTAGAAAGCACACTACCTTAACCGCGGGAAAAGGCCAGTGACCTTGGTGCGACTCGTTTGACTCTTGCATCCGATTGGTTGAGGAGATAGTGCGAATTTTTTTAACATCAATTATGGAAAGAATCTGGTGATACAAAACCACTAGAATTCTGGATATCTCTGGTACAAAGTTGTCTTTTTTAAGTCCTAAAATAACTTGAAAATGCATAAATTCTTACTGCGCGCCACAATTTATCAGAGGTAAAATCCGACGAATAGATGCTCATTCTTTACCTGTGATCTGTTGTTCTGTTAATGATGGGCACGGTGCGTCTCTTTCACTTAATTCATGCGGGAAGTCTTCAGCTGATGAAGATACCATACCAAACGTAACAGTTTCATGTGAAAATTGTGGTGGAGGCTCGGGCATGGCCATGGCCTCTTCCCTCTTATCCGAAGTAAAAGCATTCCTTCGAATTCTTTGCATTATCAGAAGATTGCATTCAAAACTATTTTGTCCAAGCAATTACATTTTTCAGCAATTCGGCTCATCAGAGCTCAGTTTATCTAACAGCTGACATCGGCCCTAACTTCGGCTGTCTTAATTGGCCCATTAGCTTTATGACGTCATCAAACCGCGCTCTCAGAGAAAAATTTTTCTTACAGGGTCTTTAGATTATACTGAGCAATAAAAAGCGACGAGTTTTCTAGTTAAAAGCGATGGAAATGAAGACGACATACTTTACTTCTGATTAAAAATTGAAATGTAGAAATTTTGATTTTAATGTGGTTATACGGTCTTACGGCTTATTTTCTTTCAAGGAATTCCATGCTGCGGAATGTCGTTGGAACATTGACATGACTTTGTTTACAATTTCAGCATCAAAGTGACGACGGTTTACCACATACTAATTCAAAATGAGCATTTTCTAGGCATTCGTGTAGATCAATTTTGCCCCCGAGTTAATGACGTAATCGATTTCAAAACCTCGCTCCAAGGTGTGGACCTCGGGAACGAGGCTGTTAATTCCCATGCGATCTCTCATTGGAGAAATGTACGTCGCGTTTAAAATCCGGCAAACACTCTCCTAACCCTTGTTGTCTGTGTCATTCCCCCCCCCTCCCCTCCATCCGCGGGAGAAGGGACCATGCTCCTTTGTCCGATTAATCGAATTACAAAGAAATAGACCTTCGTGGTTTACTGAGTTATTTGAAAACCTGTAATGACAGCATATGAAACTTTAAGAGAGCAGTCGAATGTCCTGTCAGATACGAAATGCAAATTCTTTTCTCTAGTGCCATATGAAAGTGAAGGAAAGTTCGTCCTCTATTTTAGATTGTTTCATCTTGTGCAATAAACCTCAAACGAAGCGGTCAATTGACAGATTTAAGGGAGTTGGGTGAGGGCACCATCCAAAATCGACTTTTCCATATTCCCCAACGCCAGAGGTTTTCTCTCCAATAACCACATCATAATTTGTTTTTGCACTCAACTGAATTTAATCAGCGCTTAATGCCCGCCCTCAGCTGGGGCCAGTGATAAAAATAAGAGTAGAAGGGGGTCTTCTGACGTAGGTCTATATCATTTTCAGTGACCTTGAGGTCGGATCTTTATCATCAGTGTACTGAACACTTCAAAAGCCAGGCCGACGTATATTTCTCTGTCCGTTAATTTTAATTTTCACGCAATAAAGTAATGATGCTTGTACTTCCATTAGAAGGTGAAAGAGTAGTCCAATATATACATTGAAAATACTGGACTGGTAATACATCATTTTAATTGGTTCGTTTACTTAGCAGCCCCTTACAACTGTTGCATCATGTAATATATATTTTCTTTCCCTTTGCTAAACAGTAATTTCTTCTCTCATTAAAGTGCTAGCTGAAAACCAGCAGATTGGAAAAAAAAGTCATTCGCTGCGCCAGACTTACTCGTTAACTTTGTCGGAAATCTTCGTCCGAGAGTCAAATAGCAATCGATAATTATTCGTAACGTGAACTTGAGGCTGGAGCCAAACTAAACACATCGTCTAGCCTGGCGGGGTGGAAAACGAAGCTAACAAACACGATGTTTACTTCCCAAGCATTCTTTCTTTTCGTCTCTGTTTTCCTTCAGGTGGCTAAATATTCTTCAGGTAAGCAATTTTCATGTACTGTGACGTTAAGTTACACATGTTGATGTGTTTTGAAAGTTGGATAATTTTGATTGCATATCTAGCCGCAAAAACGTTCCTCGCGATCGTAGTAAGGTTCTTGTAAGTAGCGAAGTTTTCAGACACCAATATCATTTTGTAGAAACTGAGATTTGTACGCTCTCTGCGGTGATATTTCATAACTTCTTCGAAGAGAATACTGAACTGTTAAAGGGGTTTTCAGTTTTTAGCTTGTACAAACCCGAATGTTTCGATTCAGCTGTCTGGCAGACGGATATCCAGACGTAATGAATTTGAAAGTTGTGTGCTATATGAGTAATCTGTGTTTGGAGTATACAAATTCTTTGTGTATTCAGTGTGTCATGTTCGATCTCTCGGTATCGCTTGTTTTAGTCTAGTTGTTGGGGTATCTAGATGTTACTCGGTAGAAAATTGGAGATGTGTTTGAAATTCCGTTGACATCATAATTGTCATAAAGTTGGCGCTAGCTCGAATCTTTCTCTCGAATTGTCAAGAGTATTTTTTACTTTCGGGTGTATTTTCAAACTGACGGTTCAGATCTTCGTTTACTTCCAATCATAACTGCTTAGTTAAACTTTTCGATCGACATTTTTGTAGTGTAAAAATGCGAGTTAATGATTCAAAACAGTTTTATAGTTTACGCGAAAGTATAATTCACTGCTTCTCTCCTGAATATTCGTACACTATCCAGAAACAGTGATGTCTGCATTGATCAAAACGTCAATATGGAATCTTCAGAGCTATTAAATATTCCTACGGGACAGCGAACTCGTGTTTTTTTATCAACAGTTTCTGCATTAGCATTCCCTTCTGGCCGGAAAAATATTAAAAAATCCCATCAGATATTCCTTTCGTGAGGGAAGCCTTCATTTTCACAACGTTTTTTTCTATGCTTTGGTTAAGTAATTTGTCTCTCGAGGGTATGTTTGGTCTTTCTCTAGCAAATAAGAAATCTCCCTCTTTTGTTTTACTGTACCCCTGCCATGCTAGTGAAAGGTGACTGTCATTCATTTTATTGATTAGTATTGCAAATACCTGGAGTGAAAGAAAAAAATTACTGCAGCAGCAGTTTATAAAATTGTGAGATTTTATAGTGAGTGAGTAACTTTCCTTGAGTGCTATTTTCAGCAAAGTTAAAACTTGTTTTCATAAAAGATAGTATTGGCTTACAAAAATATTGGATTAATTTATTGATCATAGTTTCTTTTCTTCTGTACCACCCCCTGTTAAGTGTTATATAATTTTCACACTACCTCAGATGTGATCACTCTTTGGGCACAAAGAAAATAATTTTTGTCTTCACTCAAAGTCCTTACTTGATGAGAATTTCTGCTAAAAATGTTTGAAGCTCTGTGTCCAGATCATCAATGCTTTTATCACAATAAAAGGCTACAAGTCACCTTCTTCGTGGCTGATAATTTTTATTGGCTTTGACATTGTTTAGTGTAAATTGTATCCTGTTTGGATTATCTTAAAAATATGAATTACTCCTCAGGGCTTTATTTGCCAAATTTAGACCACACAGAACCATGGTTGTGGATCCTAAAAGGGTCTTTAGATAGTATTGTGGAAGAAGTCAAGTAATTAGGGCAGCAATATAATTTTAATTGTAGTTTTTTCCATTATGTTTTCTCTAAGTCTAATTTCCACAGTGCTTTAGGCCAGATTTCTCACTTATTAATTGATGAAACCAAATATACCAGAAATAGCCTTAACCCTTTAACTCCCATAAGTGACCAAGACAGAATTTCTCCTTACAATATCGATACAATATCAGGAAGGCAAATGATGAGAACTAAGAAGAGTATCAATCAGGGGATTATTAGTTGATCCAATACCAAATTCTCAGAAGTAGCATCAGGAGAATTGTATATTAGACAGTAAGGAGAATTACTAATGAGATCTTGGGAGTTAAAGGGTTAAGTTTATCATTTTTGTGGTAGAATTTTTTAGTTATGATGCATTAATGTGCCTAGGGTACCAACATGCTTTAATCTGTGTTGCTGAGAAGAAGTCAAAGTGTTATTTAAGGGTTAATGAATTATTCACATGAACATTAAACCTTGTTCAATAATTCAAAAATTCTTGATGTTGTCACAGGTAACAACAGGTTACAAAAAATAATTTCTTGGCAAGATTATGAATATTAAATAGTTTTGTTACCATTCCTTGTAATTTCTCATCGCTGATTAAAATGCCTTGCCAGTTGCAAACCTGTCCTACGTTCAGGCTCTTAAAAAGAGCACCATTAAGTTGTATATCGCAATCTTTGACTTTCTTCTTCTGATAGTCTTTATTAAATTCCTCTTGACTAGAGGTTGATGAATCATGCTTGACAACTTCATGTCGTTAAGTATTCATATATATTCATGCAATTGTTTAGTTTCATCTGTGAATCAGTGGGGTTCTTGTCGGATTTCTAAAACATAAGTTAAGTAAACTGCCTCGCGTATGCAAATGGAAAACGGCAAGAATTGAACTTTTTCATCTACCTTTCAGGTTTTAGAGCAGCAATATGAAAATATCTGCATTTATTGTAATAATTCTAATTATTATTGTAATTAGAAGATATTTGTGTATTTCTCTGTTGGACTATTGGATAAGAAGAAAAGAAGGCGAAATTTGCCATTTGCGTTTGCGGTAAGCTAGATTAAAATCTTGTTGATTTCTTCCACACACTCTCTGCGTCGTCCTGTCGGATGGAGCATTCCAAGACAAAATACTTTGATTTGTTTTCTCTCCAAATGATCTAAGTTTATTTACCGAAAGTTTTCTCTTTTCTCTTTCAATTGGAAACTAGCAGTTAATGCTTTAGAATCCTCCTTAAAATCTTACTCTGTCGTGCCTGGTCATGCATAACACTATCAATATGGGCATCATGGTAACCGAGGGCAGACTGGAATGTGATTGGTTTTCCTTTTGATAACAACAAGTGAGCCTTGGGAGAGATAAAACAGAAAAAACTTGAATGCATGAAATGTCTGCGGTCATTCTTTGGAATTCATGCTTCACACTAGCTGATAAAAGATAGCTGTGCATAAATTAAAATGTCAATAACAAGAAGTAAAATATGAACTTTGGCCTACAATCATCAAATATGCTCGTTCAAGGTCTCTTTTTAAAACTCTGAAAATGCTCTGTTTTAATAAATACAAATCAAACTTGAGAACATTGAGAAAAAAACCTTGAAGGCATAAAATGTTTTTAACCATTCTTCGGAGTTCATTGACTAGTCAAAACAAAAAGGTTACACTTGGCGACACTACTGCTTGAGGTCGTGTAATTGCACTATTTTTTTCATTCCTTTGAGTCTTCCGCCAAAAAATCTCACCTTTCCTAGAACAAATGAATCCAAACTTATTCATTACACTTTAGGCGGTTCTATGTGGCCCCCTGAAGTGAATACCCAAAGGAATAAATCAAGCCCTCGATGCACAAAATCCAGCGGTAACACCCATTCTTGAATGACACACTTCAATTGATATGAAGTGGTACTGTGTGTGAGTATAGCAAATATTCAGACAATTATACACTGAATGTTGTCAGTGATATTTTGAACAAAATTGAAATTGTATTATTGCAAAATATACTTGCCAATTTTCATGCATTTTGCTTAATTTGCGTGTTCATGTATCAAAGACTTGAAATTGTCTGTTAGTTTTTTTATGGCTGCTTTTTAAGTTCTCGTGGATTAAGTTGCAACCACCTTGAATGTCAACTTTTTGCTATACTGTGAAATGAATACAGTCATGCAGCATTATTTTTTGGGATGAATTTTGTGTTTTTTTGTAAGTGACTTCTGTATCAGAATCCTTAAAGGGTAAAAGTGTCTTTTAAGTGAAAGGGGTTAAGGTTCTAGAGAAACCATGTGGCTGTGTGTTGGAGGAGAATAACAAGATAATTTGGTGTGATCAACTGAGTTGATAATCTAAATTGGCCACCTTAAGGAGTATTTAAAGCTGATGTTTTGAGGTTAAGCCTTTCATCAGAGAGAGTTGAGGAGTTGTGAGTTGCGCATGGTTCATATACAAAAAAGTGGAGGTACTCTCTGGGTGAAAAGCATACATAGATATGGGGATTAAGAGCGCCAGTTTAAAAAATGAATTTTTGGTTTTAAGTTTTATGGCTTTCTTTCTCTGTGGTATCAGTGTGTCTTTAAGGAACCTTCCAAGACAAATCAGAAATGATAAAAAATCAATATTTAATTACCTAGGTAAAAGATTAAAGTTAACTGCATATGGTTTAACCCTTTAACTCCCAGATCAAATTTGTAATTCTCCTCACTGCCAACCGTATAATTCTTATAATGTTAGTTCAGAGAATTTAGTATTGGATCAACTAATTATCCCCAAATTGATATTTTTCTTTATTCTCATCACTTAGCTAGTTGATATTGTATTTATACTGTAAGGAGAAATTCTGTCTTGGTCACTCAGGGGAGTTCAAGGGTTAGGTTAAGTCTGATTATTGAATTTAGGTCCCACCAAAGTCTGTCAAAGTATGAATTCTCTATTCAGAATAATTTTCTGCAGTAATTTTGTAGTATATCTCCAAGGACTGACTAATGATGATCTTCTCTAAATAAGTTGATGGTATTTTTTTTCTTTATTTTGTTATACAGGTGAAGCTAATTTGACACAGACACCAAGTACTCCCCATCAAGGCATAGAATGTGAATGCAGTGGATGTGAGAAATCTCACTGCAAGGCAGGATTTGGTTGTTTCTCTTCAGTTAAACCAGATAAACAGAACCAGGGATATGTTGTCAAACGAGGTTGTATTGAGAATCAGAGTCATTCCATGATTATCTGTGACCAGAAAAATCTTCCCATTGTATGCTGTAGAGAAAACATGTGTAACCGGAATGTGACTCCATCAGTTTCACCAGGGTGGCTAGGTATGTTTTACATCTGCAGTAGCACTCTGTTGTATTTTAACCCTTTAACTCCCAGAAGTGCTTAACATGTAACTTCCCCCTACAGGAGAGCGTGGCCTAGTGGTTAGGGCACTGCACTTGTAAGCTGGAGGTCCCGGGTTCAAGTCCTCCTCCCTGCCACTGGATGGATTTGTCTTCGGTGGCCCCGAATTCAACTCCTGCACGCTTTGTAAATAGCCAACTGGTCTGCCTCCTACCAGTTGGGGTTTTTAATGAGTTTCTGTTCATTTACGATATTTGTTTCCTTATTTACAGTGTCCCCAATTAGCACAGCAGTGCTAAAATACACTGACACTTAAATAAAGTTATTATTATTATTATTATTATTTATTTTACAATATCCATATATGATCCAGCGAATAGGTAATGAGAATACACAAACTTTTCAGGCTGTTGTTATCTTGATCTAACATCACATTCTCATAACTAATTTATGAGGAAATGTGTGGCTGACAGAGGAGAGAATTGAAAATCAGATCTTGGGAGTTAAAGGGAAGCTTGATCCTTGATTCTCAATTTTTTATAATCTTAAAAATCAAAGTTTGATGTGAGACTTTCAAAATGTAAAACTGATCCTACACAAGGAGAAATTATAACGCAGAAATATCTAGCAGAATTTAAATTATGGTGAACCCAGATAAGGCAAAAAAAACTGAGAAAATGTTGATACAGTATGAAAATGTAAATGAGAATGCAAGACACTCATTAATGTAAGAGTGAGATCAGTGTAGGTTGCCGCTTGGTCCTGTGCCGTGACCACTTTTAACCCTGTAACTCCCAGAAGTGATTATAGCGAAACTTCTCCTTCTAATATCTGGACATTTTTCTGCAAACAGGTAATGAGGATATTCAAATTTATTTGGTAGAAGCTGCTATCTTGATCTAGCACCAAGTTCTCATAACTAATTTACAAGGAAATGGGTAGCAGTTAGAGGGGAGAATTAACAATCAGATCTTGGAGTTACAGGGTTCAGTATTTACCCCGTTACACCATACATATTCTCCTTATGGTTCTACTGACATTTTTTAAGGTGATGACAAGGAGAAATTGTTGAACAATCAAAAGCTTCCTTAATTGATGATCATTTCCTTTATTTTCATTATCTTTTTTTTGTGATTTGAGGGTTTATATGGTAAGGAGAAATTAGTTGCTGGTCGCTCTTTAAGGGCCAAAGGGTTAAATGAAGTCTGCTGATTTTGATTGAAAGGTTTTCCTTATTTCACCTTACAGCCCAGAAAAATGTGACCATTTCATCAACTCCATACCATCAACTAGTTGAATGCAAGTGTAGTGATTGCAAAGATTCTGATTGGAGATGCTATGCAGAACTGGGCTGTTTCTCAGTGCTCAAGCAGGATGAGAATGATAATTATGTTGTGTCAAAGGGCTGTTTTGAGAATGCATTACATAGGAAGATAAATTGTGAGAATCCAGTGACTCCAGCTGTCTGTTGTGAGGAGAATATGTGTAACTGGAATGTAACCCCAACATTTCCAACAAAAAAATCAAGTAAGTGTCAGTTACTCATTATTGACAGTTGTGGAGGAATTTTTCTGTGCATGCATTAGAAATTGGCAGAACTATTGCAAAAACTGGAAACTGATCAGAAATGGTTTGAAAATAGACTAGGTAGTAATGTAATGTGCTTGCGAATTAGACATGTATTTGGATTCGTTTTTACTTACAACCTACATATTAGAAGACAGACACAGGGATGATGTCACCATTAAAAATGTTTTGTGTCTTCATCATGCCCTATTCTTGAATAAGCACTCACACTCTTATAATTACCATTTCCCAAATAAGCACCAACCCCCTAAGCCATAATGTCAAATAAGTGTCCCACTGAAATAAATGCCCCCCCTCCTCCCTCACTTTTTTAAATAATAGAGATAAAAGGAAAAACTGTTTCTATTACCACTTTATTTACAACTTTTTAAGCTTCAATTAAAGCGGCAATGGTGCAAAAGAATAGTTTCTTTTCCATTCAAATTACTTGAATCTATCTTCATGTGCTTGCAGAGTTCCTGCTAGTTATCTGCTCTTTTAATATTTTTTCCTACTGTTGGGCCAACATAATATTAGCACCCCCCTCGATTAAATATCTTCCATGCAATGAGCACCCATATTTGAGTAAATACAGTATTAAACAAATAGATTCTGTGTTGCCACATGTCTGTTCAAGTCCTGTGCACCTCTTGTACCACTTTATGGCTCTTACAACTTTACGACTTAATCTTTGATCTACTACAGGCGCATGGCAACATGGGATCTTTTTGTTAACCCTTCACACACTAGCATCAGTATGCATATTCTCCACACTGTTCTTTGTACATTTCTTAAGGTGCTGACAAGGAGAATATGTTTGCCAATCAAAAGCTTCCTTCCCTGGTGACCATTTCCTGTATTCTCATAACGTTAATGTGCAATTCAGGGAGAAATTAGATGCTAGTCACTCTAAGGGTGTAAAGGGTTAATTATAAATTATTTTATCTGTAAAAATTTCAACACTGAATTATAGACAGTTCTTTTAAGGTTGATAAGCCTAATGAATTAATTTACCCATGATTATTATGTATAACTATGGTACTATTTTTTTTTGTTTAGCTGCATCTACTCTTACCAGATTTGGGAAAGATGAACGTACCAACTTCATCTTGTTGAGTATTTTTGCTCCTATAGCTGCTCTTGTGGTTGGCATTGTACTTGTCTGTGTTGTATATCAGCTGTTACAAAAGAGACACTTAAAAAGTGGCAGATACCCAAATCTTAGATATGCGCGTCATTCAGCTGCACCTCATGAAGATGGCAGCTGTAATGGTAGAGAGTGTGGTAAATGTAATGGGTCTGGAGCATCAAAATTCGCTCAGCGCACAGCTGCTCAGGATGTGGACTTAATTCAAGTCATTGGAGAAGGCAAGTATGGAAAATTATGGAGAGGAATGTGGCATGGAGATGATGTTGTGGCAAAACTGTACCTACCTTGTGAGGAGAAGTTCTTCAAGAATGAAGTGGATGTGAACAACAAAATTGGAAACCATGAAAACATTCTTAGAGTGCAGCATTGCCACACTGCATTTACTTGGAACAAAGCAACATACAGATGTATTGTGATGGAATTTCATGAAAATGGGTCGCTGTACGACTTCCTCAGTTGTAGAACTGTCAACACTCAAGAAATGTGTTCTTTAGCTCTCTCGGCTGCAAGGGGCTTGAATCATTTGCATGGTGAAATTTATGGACGGAAGGAAAAGTACTCCATTGCACATTGCGACCTGAAATCTAAAAACATCATGGTGAAGTCAAATCTGACTTGTACAATTGGAGGCTTAGGATTGGGTGTGGTTCATGATAGATCTCAAGACAAGATTATTACAGAGAACAAACGAAGGGGAACCCCACGATACATGTCTCCTGAGCTGTTGGATGGCGGAGTTTTTAAATCGTTTGAGTCTTATAAAAGAGCTGATGTGTATTCACTTGGTCTTATTTTGTGGGAAATAACCAGGAGAACCTTTACAGAAGGTAAACTTTCTTGCCTAAACAATTTATATATGTACAGATGTGTATTCTGTAGTTGTTAGAACCTGATAGTGCTTTTGCAAGTCCCTCAGCTTGCATGAAAAGAAGTGTCCTAAGACACAATTGTTCCCTCTCTTATTGTTATCTTGCATTTATAAGCCTGCAAATCAAATTCAACTCTTTCTTTTGTGTCTTCTTTTATTTAAGGCATAAGACCAGAGCAGTATGAGTTGCCATTCTATGACATGGTGCCCTCAAATCCTACATATGATGACATGAAGAAAGTTGTTAGTGAACAACAGAAAAGGCCACTGGTTCCTAACAAGTGGACTGAAAACAGTGTAAGTAATCAGTTCTTTTATGCAGATTGGGCATAATTGTCAATTTATTGATAGAAAGAAAAAAAAGGCTTTATTCCAAAGGTCAACAAGTTTCAGAACTTCCAATAGTTATAAGTAGCTTCTAGCTGTTTTGCTAGATTAGGTTACAGACTGATGTAGGTCTTTTGCTACAACATCAGTTGATAAACATGTCAATAAACTTCTTCTAGTGTCCACAATATTGTACAGATTGTAACAAACTCACTGACTGTTTAGCTCTTCTCCTTAAACATCCAAATATTCAAATCTTATACACAACAAACCAATGTTTGAAGCTCCACAAAGTCTGTGTCAAGGGGAACATTAATGAACAGCCAACTGAATTTAAAATGGGGTTTACAATGCTTGTTGTAACATTTTCCCGTGACAGCGGGGTAGAAAAGTAGAAAAGTAATACGCCTGCAATGGAAAAATGGTAGCTTTGAACTCTTTTCTCCATCTAGCTGCTTTTTAATCATTCAAAATCATTTTAAGAAAGCCTAGAGCTGTTAATTTTTTTCCTTGGAAAGGATGACATTTGCATCATGGTAACTGATATGGCTCTCTGAATGATGGAATTAAAGTTCTCCTGAATTTATCAACCCAGTTTGGTTTACATTTTCTTCTGGTTCAAATTATGAAAATGAATTCAAGACCAAGGAAGATGTGAATGAAAATAAAACTGGTTTCAAAAAAAAAAAATATATATATATATATATATATATAAATGTGGGGGTAGAGTCTACCTTGGCATAAAGTGCTCAATGCTGTGGTAGCAGAGCTGGGTATATATAAGTGAAAGAATCAAAGAGGCGAAAAGAAGTTCTGTCTGACGAGCACTTAGGCGCGAAACTCAAGAATAACAGAGAATCGATGCATCCTCTTTGATTCTTTCACTTATATATATATCAGTAGTTGTCATAAAATTAGCAGGTAAACATGTTGTTTACATTCTTTGTATCAACCTTCATTTCCTGGGACAGTGACTGAGTGATAGTAAATCAATGAGAATGAGGGTTTTTATTTGAGCAAACCACTTTTGCAGGCACTCGAGGTCATGGGAAAGTTGATGAAGGACTGTTGGAAACAAAATGCATCAGCACGTCTGCCATCACTCAGGGTGAAGAAGACCTTGTCAAAGCTTATGGAAATGCTTAAGCCAGCCCCGATAAACACATCATTGTCTGAGTCAGAAGATTCGTCAGCTCTCCAAGATGTCAACATCCACATCCCTGAGACATTAGAAATCATCAAGGTGTAATTTTACAGAAGACATTACCACAAAAGATTATTAATTGTTTCAATCATCGCAGCTGTTCACCTTTTCAAAAGTTATGGATTTCACACACATATCACTTTGAACTGGTTTGCTCCTAGGGTCATGGAAATGTTGGTCAATAAGACTGCACTCAACTCTGAATATTATATTTTTCCTAATGGAAAAAAGAAATGGAAAACAGTGGCACAATGAAAACTGAGAAAAAGGGGAGCACAATCCTTTGCCATTTTTGCTGATTTTAGTTTAGTGCTTCTTTGTTTTCTGTCCTGCTTGTACACTAGTTGCTGTCTGCATAAAAATTCTGACCTTTTCTTAAGCCAATTTGAACACAGTTTCAGCCCCTACAATAAGGTGACCCCCTTGGGAGCAAAAATGAGTATTCAAGGGTTCTCTTCTGATTGGAACCATTATCTCGTGTATGAACATTCTTTCAGCTGAACCTTAATGATTAAGTACATTTGGCAGGCAATCCCGCTAAAGTATAACCACTTCTGATGGGGACAAGCAGAGTTTTCTGTCCTTTTAAGTCCAAATAGCAGTTTCTTTTTCAGACATGGCATTGATTGTTATTTGATGTCTTATTTTGCAAGTAGTTCATCTCTGCTCCAAATTAATATTCTCCATACTGTTCTCTATACATTTCCAAGTTACTGACAAGGAGAATTTGTTCAACAATCAAGAGCTTCATAAGTTGATGATCATTTCCTCTACTCCCTTGACCTTGAAGTTTGATTCAGGGGTGATATATTGTAAGGAGAAATTAGATGCTAGTCTAAAGGTTTATGAAACTTCCTCCATCTCGATAGCCTTGGATGAAACTACTGTAAATTTGGCTCACTAAAAGTTGTCATCCTAAGGTAGTTATGGTGGTTATATGTAGATTATTGATCAAGAGTTTCACTAAGGTTAGAGCATGCTACTGGTGGCAAGTCTCAGTAATATAATCTGCAGGCTAGTTGTAGTAATGAATTGTGGATAATTTTTGTGGAAATCCTGCTTTTGATTGCACTAAGAAATTGATTTTTTAAGGAATAATTGTGGAAGTTCTGTAAAGGGTTTATCATAGTGACCTGTTGTAGCATTTTGTTTCAGAGGTGCCTTTGACTAGAAAATGTTGAAGCCAGTTGCTTTACGTGAAACAGAGTTGTAAGTATTTAAAATATTGTGCTTTTGCACTTTAAAGATATTGGAAGTTGTTGTATGTTGATTTAAAGTGCAGAGGTTATTGTTGCAAATTACACTTGATTTGAATCAAGGTAAAAGAACAGGAAAACATAGTATTTTAATCACAATGAAAATATTTGCATGGCAAGATGTGAGAAAACATGTAAGTTTTTGGATAGACAATTTCCAGACATTTTGATACTAACAATATTATTCTTAGTTGTAAAGGCCTGTGGATAGTTTAAACAACTGGTTCTACAGTTTATATATTATGCACACGCTTGTATATTATTACTGAAGCAGCAAACAAATAATTTCTTGCATCTGGTTACATACAATGCAATTTATTATGAGGATTTAACTACAACTGAGGTTAAACGGTGAAATTTTAGTGACCTATCTGTATAATTACATGTCTGCTGAGTTACAAATCAATCCACGACAAAATTAGTTGAATTATAACAGTTGTAGTGGAGAATTAATCCTTTTAAGTGAACTGCAGTGAAATAAATGATGAAAAGGAAGTTTGAAAAATTTTAGGCTTGGAGGTGATTACAACTCATGCCTCCCATTTACTAGTTTGGCGTCACAACCAACAGAGCAACAAAGCCTTGTGTTGGGGGTGAGGCAAATTCGAAAGGTCTTGTACTTTTAGTAGGTTCTTGGTACCTGAAAGGGATCTAATCACATTCAAATGTAATAAAAAGTTCTTTAACACTTACGCACAAATGTAGCAACTTCCAAGGAGGTATTAAATGAGGTTTATAGTAAACAAGTTTCTGCAACACCCTCCTTCCACTAGGAGGAATTAAGAACTGAAATTTGACATGAACTTCAGCTCAGTACAATACCCCCCCCCCCACACACACACACACACACACACGCACGCACGCACGCACGCACACACGCACGCACACACGCACACACACTTGCACACGCATAACGTTTTACAGTCACAGGGACTCAGTTGAGTTCAATTCAGTTTAAAGTGGTATGAGTGATTAACAATCAGACGACCGTGGAAATTAAAAGAAGTCCGATTTTTTAAGCACGTCGAGTATTATTAAATAAAGAATTAAGCAACTCAGAATCTTTTTGCCAACCAATCAAAACGACGACTAATCTAGAGAAACCGAACCAAACCCATAATTAAATCAATTCTAAACAATTGACTTTTTCTACAAGAAAATGGACTCGATACGTCATATAACAAATTGAACAGTGTGTTCCAAATACACAGTTGCAGTTACGTACCTGGATAGGAAGTCTGTCGTGTTATATCTCGTGGTGCGCGTGCTATAATCAGTCAATTTAGCGGGCCATATTTCACTGTACAGCCCGCTAAATTAAAAAATTTGTTTGAATTGAAATCTTTGCCCTCTATTTGAACCCAGGATATAATAAAGATCCTTCTAACCTCGTTTTCTCGATATGTGCATTAAATTATGGATCCTCGCTTTTTCCTGCACGTATTTATGGCTCAAGCACAAATTGCGCGGGCGAGGGATCCGAGCGGAAATACTCGGTCCGTAACTTGCATTACGGACCTCGAATTCTAGCTAGTAATAATTATCTATTCCAAATTCAAGTTAAATAAATATATAAAAAAAATCGGAAAAAGACTGCGGAACATCGCTTCAGCCGAAAGACTGAAATTGTTAAAACTAACAGACAAGTTCATTTTTTGAGTTAAGGCATGCACCCTTAGTCACATAAGTGTCCCAAATCTTTTCAAGTTGCCGGTTACTTCGTCCGAAACTTTTTAAGATGGCCAGCCATGAGACGCCTTTGCAGGTGATGGTATGAAATTCCAGTAAAATGTAATAGCTTTTAAGTTCGATCTTAAGTGGTAATTTTTTTTGAAAAGTCTGTTGTAAAAAAAAAAGAAAAAAAGAAAATGATTGCAAAGTTCCTTTCCATGCGATAGTGTTGTCCGATAGCAGAAGTCTTCACCAGCCAACACCTATCAGGGGCAAGGACATTTTGCGCCATCGCGGTTGGGAACCCAGTTCCGCTGAGATATTTTCAACTTTTTTGAAACTGTCTTGAACCTAAAAGAAATATCATTGTGCGGTTAACAATTTGCCAATGGCTGTTGACATCATGCAATATTTTACGAGTTGTACTCATGAAGAAAGCATCGATAAACTCTTTCACTTCCAAGATTTTGGATATCAATTCTCCACACTGTCCGGCCGCCAAACATTTTTCTATAGATTTAGCTCTGAGAATTTTGCTCAGCCCTCTCTTCCAGAAATGATTTACATTCAACTTCTCCATAAGCTATCCATACATTATCTTGATCTAACGCCGAATTCTCGTAACTATTAAGAAGGAAATGTGCAGCAGCTAGAGAGGAGAATTAACAATTAGATCCTGGAAATGGAAGGGATATCAAGTCTATTAACTCTATAAAACATTTATCGTAAATACTCAAACTTATCAGGAAGAAGTTGATATTGTGATCGCACGCCAAATTCTCGTAACTATTTGCAAGGAAAGGTGTGGAAGTTTGTGGGGAGAAATAATAATCAGATCTTGGAAGTAGAAGGATTAATCAAATGATTATTTTCATTCTTCTCATCATCTCTTTGCTTGAAAATGTCTCAAATGTTGGGAAAAAGCGGAGAGACCCTGGTAATGAGACGCTCCAACTCCTGCTCGTGTTTAGAGGCACTTTCGACACATTTTTGGAAATTTCAATATTAAGATATTAAACTCACTTTGATTTTCCGCATCTGAACCAACCCCACCAACCACATTTCTCAGTGTAGAATGTCTTGATTTTGGTGTACCCTGTTACGTAGTAAAATGTGGTTTCCTCCCGACAATCAGCTGGAAAAGTGACCAAGAGATCATTTCGGTCAGTTTTAGCATATACGATATAATCAGTGATGACAGTTTACGAGCTTTATATCGTATTCGAAGAGCTCAGAAACAGCAAAAGCCAGAACAAACGAGATAAGCAATCGAACCGCACATGAATTTATCATCATTGTAAGTAGGGTTACATTGATATCAAAGTAATTTCAACCGAGTGTCGAAAGTAATCCTGCGTTTCTTTGGTCTTACGTACCCAACTTTGCTCTGTGATTGGTACAGAAAACTTGCACCATCCTCTCAACCAATCAGATGCAAAGCTAGGGACAATTGTGACTTGGTCATTTGCGTTTTCCCGCCCTACCGGCAGCTTGTTTGTTTACACTATGAGTTCTCATTGGCTACTGATGATGTAAACCTATCTGCCGATTGGGCGCTGGGATTACTTTGGTTTTGATTTTTCGACACTCAGTAGTCCATTTTACAGTGGTGTGCTTGGTCGCCGAGCTTTTGAACAGGATTAAGGCTAAGGTTAACCTTGTAATGATACAAACGTTGCTGCTTTCCAATGTAAATTACTTTGTTATCATGCTAACTAGATACTGGCCTGTATCAAAACATGGTCACATTCAGCTTTACTCCGAATCAAAGGCTTGGCAACCAAGTACACAACTGTAAAATGGCCTATTGAAGACTGCTCTAAGGTAGTACAGGTCATTTGTGGTGGGGGAACAAATGAACGAATAGATGAATGAAAATTGAGAAAAGTTGAGCAGATAATTGATGAAACTCAATCGGGCGAAATCGAACTCAATCCATTGATCGAGTTCGATCGTGTTCGATCACTAATCGTGCGATTGTGTTCGATTAATAATCGTACGATTGTATTCGATTACTAACCGTTCGATTGGCTACTCTGAGAAAATAACACTTGCTATAACACGTTGCCTCAACCTAAAGCGTATATCATAGATTGCTTTTTTAATTTTTAGAATAATTTTCGATTGAGTGTCCAAAGTAATACAGGATTGCCTTGTTTTCGCTTTACGTCAGTCTTTAATTAGTCAAGAAAACTTGAGCCTTGCTCTTAACCAATCAGACGCCAAACGAAAACCAATCGTGATTTGATCGCCCGTATTATCGCGCGCTTGCAAGTAGATGCCTGTTTTTTACTTTGAGTCTTCATTGGCTAATGATGACGCAAACACTTGATAGGTGTTATTAGTTTGGTTTAAATTTAACGGCAGTCAGTTGAAAACTGCTCGGTCGATTAAGACTTTCATGGAGGAATTAATCTTTTAGCTTGGTTTTCTCCACCCACAATTAAATCAGTGCTGCATTAACCGAAGAAGGAAAGGGTAAGGCTGAGTCTGCGCTATAGCCAAACGGCCCACCCTGCCGGAACTTATCTCCTGTTTCTCTTGCATGTAGCGACCAAGAGTATTGCTACCACTTGATCTCGTAACCAAATCCTTCCGCATAACTGTAACTGAAATGTAGGCTTTGTCGTGGAGGTCTGGGTAGGAGATAAGTACAACCCCCTGGATGGATGCTACTCATTCCAGGTTACCGTTACCCCCCCCCTCCCCCTCTCCTTAGCAATTTGTCAAGCCTCTATGACAATTCACCTGTATTCATGTATACTCCTGCGTAGAGAGAGGCACTGTGAACTAGAATTAAGTAATGCGCTTAAAAACTCAACACATTGCCTCGGCTAAGTCTTGAACCTATACCTCTCGACCCACTGTATTAACCGGAAGCAAACCAAAAATGAGGATCCCAAGCGAATCGAATCCTGTAAAACAAGCCATTTTATTTTAGCAATTGCGGTGATTTTTAGGTCCTGAGTTGGACTTCATTTCCATACTTACGAAGGCATGTTCTTGTATCATTAGACATGTAGTGGCAGAAGTGACACAGGCATTCGTAAGAATTGTTTCCACCCTTGATGATACAGTCGGACTTTGGTGGGCAGCTGTGATTGAATTCCTCAGGACACTCGTGAATTTCCGAGCAATTATGGGGGCCTACATTCCTCCAACCAGACTGACAGATGCAATGGTAAGAACCCAATGAGTTCTCACACGCCGACTGAACCGGACAGGCACCAGGTATCTCAGTACACTCGTCCACATCTATGGGGATTTATATGATAAGCTGCATTATACACGAATTTTGATTGGTTCTCACTTATGATCTATGGAGGGCAGATGCTTAGATGACGTCACCATTAACGTCAAATGTTAAGTGGAAGATGAAATAACTTAAGTAGAACGATCTTGAATTTATTTGTCACAAGCATGGAACAATGGGAAAAAAATCTGAAGCTTTAATTAAAATTTTTGTTACATTTCACTTCCTTTTAGCAGTGTGTCTTATAATTACGTTGATGTAAACCTTTTTCCTATGAGTGTTTCGTGTCTCGTTTATTCCCTTAGCATTTGGAATTTACTTCTTCGCGTACGTATTCACGAGTAGTTAAATTAAATGCTAATTGACGTATATGATCGGAGCAGGCCCTTGCCTCTTCAAAACATTTGCTAAAAATGTACGGGCAGTTCTATGCTCTACAATTCTACATGAGCTCCGAATTTCATTTTGCCATTTCTGAAATGGATGCTTAAATAGCCCTTCCTATCCCGAAGGCAATGAAACCGTAATTGTGTATAAAAGAGTGTTATGGTATTTTTCGACATGGTCTGTACCATTCATTAATTACCTCGTTCACAGTAGCTACCAGTCCACCCCGTTTTACACGAGCACGTGTAGTTCATTTTACGGTTGACACAGGTTGCACTGTTAACACACCGATTATCGCTGCAGAAGTCAGCAACTGAAAAATAAACAGTTAAAAAATTTAACCGTTACGTTAGGATACAAAGGCCATAGTCGACAGCAATTCAGATTATTTGATCAAAAATCATCTTTTTGTGCTATAGTCTCACTGTTTTAGTATATGCTAAAACAACTATTTACCTCAGGGTTGGTGACTAGCAATGGATATTAACCTCGCTACGTCGCAACTCGGTAAATAACCTCCACTACCCACCTCCACTTCGGTGAATAGTTGCTAATCAGAGATGTTTGGCCGTTAATCGAGGAAACTGGGTCGAGCATACCAAAGCGAGGTTTATCGGTAAACCTCCCGGGGAAGTGTTCTGTAACGCAATTCTCGTCTTTTTGGAGCCCATTTCACTTAAGTGTCGTTAAACCAAAACCAAAATAATCACCACTGTCAGTCAGAAAAGGTTAAAAAACAAAAAGAGACACCGAGAACTCAAAGAAAAAACAAACCAAATTGCCAAGTGGCGACCTGCTTCAGCTTTGAATCTGATTGGTTCAGAAAGTGGCGCTGGTATTTTGAACCAATCACATAACGTAGTTGAGCATATATATGAAGAAATCCCCGATTGCTCACGAAACTCTATTGAAAAATTGCTTTCTATCTTGGTTGTGTTTGACTTGGGAAAAATTGATGGTTTTTTTTTTTTATTGCAATAATTGCTTCTGGCCTATTACTTATCAGAGTCTCCTATCTAGTTGCTATAGGATTCATTGTAAGACGGATGAGAGAATTTTGTGTCACATCATAATAAACAACTGTTACATTCTGTCCTGCTAGATAATGTATGGATCTCAGGGAGAAGTTATTTTTCAACCTGTTCTGGGAGTGTAAGGATTAAGGATTTGAAGTACTAACCTCCAGTTGTCATGTCACAGAGTACCAAAGTAGAGTTTCCAGATTTTGTGAGATCCAGCCAGTAGCTACCACTGACTGCGTGACCTCCTTCGTCCGCTTTAATCTCTGCACATGAGTCAGCTGGTAACTCAGGAATGGAACCGAGAGAAACTAAAAACACAAAATTTGCGGTCAAAGAAACACAAACTCACTCTCAATGTTTGAGTGCTAACATCGCTGACAACTCTATTCGAGAATGGAGACTCCATCACTCTCGACTTTACTCGGTATTCGCGTGAATAAAAAGGAAAAAAATCAGTTGAAAAAATTGATGTTAACGCGCTGCGCGGAACTCTGGGGGAGAGGCGCCTTGCGCGACGGACTTCGCCGACGAACTCGTGCGACGGGATTTACCGAAAAGGCGGCACTACCCGTAATCTAGATTTAACCAAGCGCGATCGTTTCAGACTAGCAAGTACGAACGATAGGTCGTGCTTGAAGGTCTCTCACTGCTTGTCTCTTCCTTACACGCGTGTTGTTCGCTTTCTCTTCGAGCGCCTACTTCGTAAATTATTTATGTCAACGTTATCTGGTTTGTACCTTTATGTGGTTCTCGCACGTAATATCTGTTTTCATTTCTAACAAAGTCATTAGGTCTTGCCTCCCTGGTTCGGTTATTTAATTCGCATATGCTCTGAGACCAATCGTAGTTGTAGCTTTGACACCTGTAGTCAGTTGTGCAGGCCTCTTTACAGTCGAGTAACAGTGGTCTGGCCTTTACTGTCTTAAACGTATGGCCCTTGAGCATCCTTTGATAGACTGAGTAACTGTCTATGCCGCATTGCTGAGTGCTAACTTTGAGGAACATTAACGACAACAGAGATAGTGCTGAAAGAAATACCATGATCTTTCACCAAGATGTGAGTTGTCGATGAAGACACTTCTCTGCTGAATAAAAATAAATAAATAAAAAATAAAAAAATAAATAATATTGGATAACACAATTACTGGTAGAACCAGTAGTTCTCATTGCGGTCCACTAAAACTTCAAATTCAAATAGCAAAAATACGGGGTAAAAATACAGTTAAAAATTAAAAAAAATTAAAAATGACAAAAGTGAAATCGAAGGAGAGACATACATTTCTAATAATCGCTATCAAGAACCTGTTTATTGTAAATATCTTATCATTCTCTGCACCTCTTGTGCTGATTTCAGACAAGAGAGAATGAGGTACAATATGGTTTCATAAAAAATAACCGAGTCGATTGCTGTTAAGTGTCGTTGATAAAAGGAATTCCTTACCTATATATGTCTGTGTTTTGTCTAACACAGTCGGTTCTGCGAAGTAAGACTTGGACTAAAAAACTTAGTACAGCTTTCCAGTCAGTCAGATGAGAAATAGAGGGGATTGTTCTGACTCACAGAATTGTCCTCCAAACAACAGCTAATTCCAGTGTTCTGTTTACTTGCCCATCTGAACTAAACGAATCAAATCATGTTGGGCGCCGGTCTCGTGATTTAGTTGAAGGGAAGTGGATGTTTCAAGACCGCAATTTACTCTGTGATAGTTTTGAATATGGTTACTGCACCTGTTTTGAAGTTATTGCGTGCACTGTCTGATTATTAGCGCGTGCATTGCCATTGTTATTAAACTCCATAGGTAGACTTGACTTAACAATATGAATTAAGAAAATTATTGAAGAACTGCACGAAGTAACAAAATAACGAAGTCAGAACTTTGCTTCTAAATACTTTATGAAGAAATGACGTGATGTTTGTTTAAAAGTTTAAAATTCAAATACAAGATGATGATGGTTAAACTCTGGCCTACCTCAGTTAAGCCAAGAACTAAATTTTTTTTCCCCTTAAAAAGGAAAACACGCTTTCATACTTCCCCTGTTCGATGTTGATTCTGATTGGTTTAAAAAACAACGTACTTGTTGACAAAGATTGACTTAAATGCTCTGATACGCTCTTGTTGGCTCATGAACTCAGCTTTGAGGTCCTTAACACAAGGTGATACGTTTAATCACACAAATTCAGTTTAATATTGCTCAGTTCCTGGATACTTTACTGACGTGCATGTAACCAAGAGAAATAGAGAACTCTGTTTATGCCCAACCTTTTTTTAACCAAAAGATGCCATGGTGACACTCTAATCAACTCCTTTAATAACAGCTTTTGGGAATCATCCGGCCCTGCTGGCATGGTGATTAAAAACCACACAACCTATATTTGTAATTATTTTTCAAATCCATAATTTTGATAGCGTCTTCAAAGATTTGCACTGCGCCATTCAAAAACTTTTCAGTACAGGATGTCTTCAAGTTTTTTTTTTTTTTTAATTTTTTATCTTTTGTTTGCATTGAGGAGACACAATAATTTGTATTTTGTTTAAATATGAAGGAATTGGCCGAAACAACAACTTTTATGAGGCTTGTATACATAAAGATAATTATTCAATTGAATTAAAAGGCGAAATTTTGTCATAACAAAGTGCACCAGGTGGAAGTGGGATATTACTTTTCGCGCAGGGAGGTTAGCTGGAAGACCCGCCGGTAGTTTCTCCTTGGAGTATGTTAAGCCAATAGATTATTAAGGGAATCAAATATGGTTCTTAGGTATGTAAGGCGAGCTTTCTCATCACTGCAACAACCTCGTTTGGACTCATACCACAAGTCTCTGAGTCTACTTTGTACCAAACTAAGGCAGGAGCGTAGAAATTAAAGAATGCAGCACAGAAAATAAGAATTGTGAGGTTCAAAAAAGGAAAGTGCGTGAGTGCTTTAAGACGGAGATTTTAAGAAAGAAACCACCAACATAAATGCAATCTGTTTTTCAATTACCATGCATGCACACGTTCGGTCGATTCTGAAAAGCTAAACAGTCTAATTACATACATATTTACCATATCCGCTTGGAAAGAAGCCATCTATAATCAATTGCGTGCGAATATCCTAAGGAATTTGAATTTTCAGTTTATAATCGTAGAATTAGAATGCGACGGACGTGCATTTTATATTCATATGATGATCTTTAATTTTTTTTCCAGAATGAAGACGGAACTATATGAGACCATATTATTTCGGGGAGTAGACCACAAATCTTTTAGATAATTTACTGATATAGATGGGAACCGGTGGAATTTATTGCACATATTTTATTAACAAAAATCTCACTGTTGGTTGATGTCTAGGCGGAAAATATGATAATGAAAAATTTTCTTTGTCTTTCGGTTGAAACACAATCTTGAGTTGATAACAAGTTTATGAACCTTGTATATGAATCTTGTATTGTTTACTTTTTTTAGCACTATTTATCTGGTGTTTTCCCACGTGCAAATCATTAAGGTTGCTCGAGGGACGGATAACTCTATCCAATGGATAAATCGCTATCCAGCATATGTGCGTTGACAAAACGTACTGCACTATCCAACGGATAGAGATTCATTCAGTGGTTAGCGTTATCTACCCTTTAAACTACCGCAGCCAGCATGATTAAGCCTTACACCTTCATTTCTCTCTCCTTAAGGTTGTCACTACCCCTCCCCTCCAAACTGGGGTCTACTATTCCACGGCTTTGTGGCCGACCTCTTGGAATTTTATTTCTCCAAGTTGTTGTTATCATACGTATTGCACCACAATGTAAAAAAACTGGGCGTAAACCATGGATCGAACAGAACAAGGATCGAAGAATTTTTGTAACCTTATCACTGCCCCATCTTCCACAAAATGTTTCTAGAGATCGGGATTAAATTTGAAAAGTTCCACTTAATGGTGCGTAAAGGAAATGTGGAGAACCGAAAATAATCTCTGAGGCTACGTCTCGTGTTTCTCCTTACACTTCTTTCGTGCTCTAGCCGTCTCCTGCGTGCTTTGCAACAGAACAGAGCACTGTCAAGGCTTCTCTATTTGGTTCAGCATGACGTATATTCTATTATGAGAAGAAATCTCGTAAAAATCTGAAAATTTAATTAAAAACAAAGAGTTTCCCTAAATTGTAATAACAAATAACTACTGTAGTTATAAAGTACGGTGGCCTGAAAGTTTCATTCTGCAACAAAAAAGTGGATGTCAGTGTAGAGCCACAATCTTTAGTAGGTTCTCATGACTATTGATCCGCTTCATTTTGCTTAAGGTGGATGGTCTGAAATATTTTTGAACAGCGGATATCTCCTAACATGCTACTTGTGTCATGTAATATAAAGTTTGTGTGCTGGTTTTAAAATGGTAGAAGAATTTGTAGGATGAAGTTGTGTAGTGTGCAGATCATATTTGTGACTCCGAAATCCGAATGTGTTATAAGAACTCAACGCTGATTAAAGGAGAAATATGGTGAGTGGATGCAATTATTCAGGAGCTTCAGGGTCCGAAATATCTCTGGCTCGAACCAGCTATGTACATAGAATGATAAAGAGGAAAGTGAGTACATGTTAAGTGTAGATTTGACCTTTTTTTCTTCACTTGTCCATCAAGCTATGTTTTGTTTATCTGTGAGGCAGATAATGCCGACACACGTTTATGTGGCCATATACCCAGCTACTTACCAAGTGTGCAGACGGTCAGCCAATTAGTCAATCAGTCTGTCAGCCAATTAGTCAGGCAGACAGTCAGTCATTCAGTCAGTCAGTCAGTCAGCCAATCAGTCATTCAGACAGTCAGTCAATCAGTCAGTCCGTCAGTCAGACCATCAGTCAAACAGGCAGTCGGTCAATAAGGTATATCAGGGAGGGAGTAAGCAAGAGAGACAATCAGTCAGTCCTTTTCAATCTGGGCTAACACTCAAAACATCAGCTTTAAAAAACTCTTCACAGTGGCAAATTCACATTATCAACTCAATTGATAAAACCAAATTATCTTGTTATCCCCCTCCTTCATAGACACAGCGCTACAGTTCCTGCAGAAACTTACCCCCTTTATTCATCAGTCAGTCAGTGTGTGTATCATTGAGTGTGTTTGCTGGTCAATCATTTATTCAGGCAGTAAGTCATTAACCTTTTAACCCTAAGAGTGACTAGCATCAAATTTCTCCTTACAATATCATCCCTGAATCACACATTAAGGTCATGAGAATAAAGGAAATGATCACCAATGAAAGAGGCTTTTGATTGGTAAACAAATTCTCCTTATCAGTACCTTGGGAAATGTATTAAGAACAGTGTGGAGAATATGCATACTGATGTTAGGGTGTAAAGGGTTAAGATATATCAGTGAGAGAGTTTGTCTTTTGGTCCATTCTGCTTACTCATCAGGAAGTCAATCATTTGAGTGATCCATCTCTATAGCAACAGTGACAATCAATAGAGAGTATATTTTTTATTGTAGAATTGAGATATTTTGCATTTCTTACTACATTATACCTGTATAACAGTCTTTTCAAATGTCAATCCAAGCTTCATAAGAAAGCAATTTAATTTTTGAGGATAAATTCTCCTTTCTCAATGAACAGAAACACCATAACTGCATGGCAATTCAATTAATCTTTAGAGAGCTAGGGTAATTTGTTTTACTAAATTCTAAATAAAAATTAATATTTATTCTTTGGTTTTGAGTATTTAATACGTAGTAAATGTAATAATTTCCATATCATACTGTATACTTGCAGAATGAAATGAAAACAAATGAGATAAATGACTGAAATTCAATAACTGAACTATGATTTGCATGGTAAAAATGAATAAAACCTTTTGATAACAAAACAGGAGCAAAACATTTATGTAGAAGTGATCGGTTGTATGAAATAAGGACTAAAATAAATCTTTTGTGCTTTAGAAGCAGTAACGTTCCTATAAACGTGTTGTGTAGAGTTCTTTCAATTTTTAGATGGTGAATTCTATTCCCCAGACTTGAGATGGTGAAGAAGGGCATGGTGACTGACCTGCAAACAGAAGGAATGAAAACCAGGTGAGACATTTATCTTAATTTTTATATTAACTATTTAAAGAAAGCAACAAAACTTTCAAGTCTGTAATACATGTTTTGACAGAAACTTCTGTCATTTTCAGTTAATTAATTTACAAAGTGTTGGAAGTTGAATTATATAGTAAGTGGAACAACGCTAATTATGATAAATAGTGACAACAAGAAAAGAGGTAAAGCATGAAAGTGTGAAAATTAAAGGAATAGTTTTAGATTTACATGGTGTAATTGTTGATTCAAGGATGGTTGTTCTCTTTGAATATGAATAGCTTCTTTTATCTTAAGTTGAAAACTGGTAGAGGTGTGATCTAAAACATGAAAGTTATCTGCTGAACACAAAGCACAACAATGTGCAGAATCTTTCAGATGCTTGAAAATGAATCATCATGTCATTATTTTTAGGTGTCTTGATCTAAGTGCTATTCAAATATGACCATATCAGCACATAGTATATTGGTCAAAGATAGATGTTTGCTAAGCAACTGGTATGGCATATGTGGTACATTCCTTCTTAGAAGTGAATTCATTAATGCAAACCCTTGTTTCTTTTACTTTCCAATGAGTAACGATCAATGAAATTTCATATGAACTTTTTTTTCACCCTAACATCAAAATGCAGATTCTCTATACTGTTCTAAATCCATTTCCTAAGGTGCTGACAAGGAGAATTTGCTTGACAATCTAGAGCTTCCCTAGTTAGTGATCATTTCCTTTATTCTTGTGATCATAATGTTTGATTCAGGGGTTACACTGTAAGGAGAAATTAGCTGCTAGTTACTCTCGAAGGTCAAAAGGGTTAAAATATGACTGAAAAATTTATCATTAGGATATTACACTACAACGAATATGTAGGAAAAAAATCAAGGTTCTGAAGAACCCCCGAAAGTTGTGACTTTCGAAAAGCACTTTGCTTGTTGGTGGTCCATGACAAACTTGGTGAGGTTTTGCAAAAATTTAGACATAAAATGACTGAGAATTCTTACCTCTGAAAAGATTCTTCCTTGTTGCATCATCGGCTCCTAACTCGTGTCCATAATTACAAGACCCATTCGCCCGAGGCTCCTCGCATCCTTGCAGATCTTTGGTATAGTTTAAGAAACTGTCAACTGATGGAAAGCGTCGCAAAGGAGACTGGGATGAGCCTTGATAAAACAGTGTACCTTTGTCGCTATCACCATGTCCATTTTCTTGAGTCGTTCCAAAAAAATAATGTGTGCTCTCGTTTACGAGAATACGCGGACAGGACAGTGTATTGCTGCAGGCCTTTTTCAATTTTCTTGAGTCACTTTTCTTCTCATTGTAGAAAATTTCTTCCATTGGAGGATTGTTTGCTAACTGTTTAGTTTTAATTTGAGCGTCAGTTTTTCTCGGAGGCTTCTTTGTGTCAGTGTTACAGGAACGAGTATCAGCCGCCTCTGGCGTATAAAAGAATGGCAAGTTAGTAGGCAATCGACGCAATCGTTTTTTTTGTACAAACAGTTTTACATTTGTATCCCCTGCACTATGTCTGGTTTTATTAAGTTCACGTTTTGCCGAAGCCACCGAAAGATTTTTAGCATCAAGGGCACTGCAATAATCTTTACTGGAGGTTGAAATCACTTGCGACGTTACAATGCTTCCTTTGTTTGGCAATATTACGGGTGTATGTGTTTCCACAACGTGCGTACTCTGTGGCTTGAGCGGTTTTTCAGCATTAAGAGTAGCCTGTGATAAGTCTTCAGCTTCTTTGACTTGTCGGGTTTTAGTGCTTTTACTTCGCGGAAGCGTAACATTGTACATGGACAGTGAACGGGTCACACTTGGACGCCGAGACTTTTTTTCAGTCTGTGTGATCGCCTTTTGAGAATTTTCAGCTTGAAGGGAACAGTCGTTTTCACCTAAAAAGGTAACATCATGCATAGATTTTGTCCTGCGATGCTTGAACTTGGCTTTGTCACCACGGCGAAGAAGTGACAACTTAGAGAAGAGGTTCCGTCGCATTCGCTTTGGTTCTTTGTCTTTGTTGTAGTCACTTTCGTCGGAATCGGGGGAATCATACTTTGCCCCTTCACTATCATACGTCGTTAAGTTGTCGCTTGGTTCCGTTTTTTCTCTTTCTGATAATGCAGTTGCCTTTGCTAGCCAATCCTGGAGTTTTCTGTTTACCTGGCTAGCAAATTCTTCACGGTCCTCCATCAGAGGACTCCGTTTAACTTCGGACTCCATCGGTAGAACTTCGGAGGGGCCATCAACGATGTCGACTCCCTCATCGGCCATCCCTATTTCTAGAGAAATTTTCTTGCTGGACATTTCGGACGATACTTGGCTCAATTCAGCATCTTCTCTATCCGAGTGCGGGGCTTCACTTTCAGAAGACCGCTCAGAAGGTGATTTTGAAGCATTAGCCCGAGTTGCGTCTCGTAACTTTTCTGTGAAATAAGCCTCCAGTTGATCAAGTGATTCCCTTTGGACCGGCACTCGATCTTGTAACTCAGACCCACGCCTCGACCTCGACTCGTTTTCACCGATAGAGTCTGAGTCTGAGCTTGTTGCCATGTTAGAAAGTTCATGTAGGGCTCCAAGGAGTTCCTGCATCTCAGTGCCCAGGCTTCCTCGACGTTGATCGTGTTTCCTTGGGGTCTCTGTGTCAATTGCATTCGTATGCACCTCTTCTGTTCCTTGCAAATCTTGCAGGGAATTCAACAACATATCCATTTGACTCTCCAGTCTGGGTAACTTTTTGGTCGGCACAGGCCCATCAACGACTGTCTGGTGAGCTGCGATTGCATCTGCAGCCTCTTTACGCTGTGGACTTGCTGGCGGGGTTTTTCTTTTAAAGGAATGCGAAAACTTAGTAAGTGCATTCATCAGGGAGCCTCGTCTTGGGTACGAGTCAATGTCCAACGCAGCGCCACTTCGTGGTGACGTAACAGTACTACTCGTAAGGCCGTTGGATATATTCTCTATGTTTTCCGTGCTGAGGATATCACCACTTGAGCCCCTTCTCTTGATTTTAAGGGGACTAAACTTTTTATCGCTTTTGTCCATATTTGGGGTCAAAATGCCTCCCTCTGATCCACGCCTACCAAGCCGTTCTGGACTGACAAGTCTGTCCAATCTGAGTGGATTTGGTGAGTCTGGAACCGTTGACCTGGTTTCACAGACATCAGCGATATCAAGGTGTGAAGACCATCTTGTCATTGCTAAAGGACTTTTGGGTACCTTAACCTGATTGGCTCGCACGCCTAGAAGGACTTCACCACTTGATCCTCGCCTTCCCATATTAGGCGATGGTTTTCCCAGTCTACTGGTTTGTATGCTCAATAGTACCTCACCACTGGACCCTCGCCTGCCCATATTAGGGGAACGTTTTCCTTTGGTTAAACCATGATTAGCATTTACGTCAAGAGCTTGAATGACCTTAGGTTTTAACTTGCGTTGATTGGCTGGTGAGTCAGGGGTCACCGGAAGAAGCCTTCTAACTCGTGTTGATTCATCCTCGCTTGTCGGGGATCGAGGCGCGTCTTTTGCACCATTTTCAGCATTTCTTCTCCTCAAGTTAGGAGAGGTGGGATTCGATGAAACACTTTCAAAATTAATATCTGTTGAAATTGCCCGATGTTGAGGTGAAGATGATGTATTGCCCGGGACAAGTTCTTGCAAAGCGCTGTATAAATCCCGTATTTCATTGACAGATGCAGATACGCGGCGCCTTTCCAACATGGCGGCGGCACGCTTGGGATCCATTCCTGACGGCAGTGCCATTTGTTTTCCACCTTGAGGGACTGTAGGAGACGGGATCTCTGTAAAAATGAGAAAGAAAAATAAAAATGATTCTTTATACTAGTGGTTTTCCTATAGATTGGTCAGTTGCAGGTTAGTTCGAGTTAAAAATATATGAATTTATGATGTTAATTTAGATTTTTCACTGACATGTTTCGTTTATATTTGGGGATATCATGAGAAGCTTAATTTTTTAGCTTTACGTATGTGCTTGTGTGTGAGTTGAATGTGATTCATGGTTTTTCAGTCAACGTAAATTGTTCTTGTAAATGCATTTCCTGTTTTGCTCCACGGGTGCGAACCATTATTGCGAAATGTTCTTTCGTGATCGTCGTTGATTCATTATTGCAAGAAAGTAGACCAACTAATAAATTAGCTAATTCCTCTTGCCAAAAGAATATGTAAATGTGTGTATTGAAAACTAACTTTGTGGACTCAATATATAAAGTCCTCCATCCTAGAAGCTAATGTTTGATTAAATCTAAATCTAGTGGCTGAAAAATATTGCTCAGGCTTCTTGAACTGTGTCATCTTTTACCAAGTAATTAAACAAATTCTTTTTAATTTTACTCTTTAACTGCCTTTGAATATTTTGCCCCGGTGGTATGAATTATGGTTTCAACGTTTACACGGCTTTTACGAAGATTTCTTAATTGTAAGTGCCCATAAGCAGTATTACAATTAGCTGGATCAACGACTATTTTTATTTTTTTGTGGGTAAAAGAAAACAAAAAGCCTCAAGAGTGAAAATTCTGGTGCACAATACTGAAACTTTAGTAAAAATTTGTTTCAAACCGCGTCTACAGGTAGATACACGAAAGGTGAAAGTACGCCCACGCTGTTTTAACAATTGGCTCGTTAAATAGTTGATTGTCAAGTCAACAAAAATGTTGAAAAGGATAATAGTTTCAAGGAAAGAAGAATATTTAATCAAGTAGTCTCCTTAAGTTTCTTGAAAAAAATCTGCTCATGTATCACACCTGACAGTATAATGATAAATAATTCGCCAACACTGCTGTAATGTCTCACTTTTCAGCCAAAAAGAATACAAATACATTTTTTCCGGCTTTTTATCTCAAGGCAAATGTTTGGAAGAAGGCTTCCTGTGTTTACTTGTTGACAAAGTGATTAAGATAATTGAATCATCGTCTTTCAAATTGTTAATTGAACCAGATATGAAAAAAATCTGCAAGTCTAACAAGGCTAGAAAAGAATGAAAACATTATTCCCTCTTACGAAAAACACGAAGGATTCGTTTTTAAATCACTGCTAACGTGAAATATTACAAAACAAAAAGAGTTGCCGGGAAATAAACAAACTGAAAGGTTTGCAACATTTCTTACAAATTCAATATCTTTGCGGTCAAACTAACCTTGCGGCAAAGTAAAACTGCAAAACATAACTTAAAGACAGTTGATAACAGAAACATTCAAATGTCTAAGAGATTCTGCAAGATCTGTGACAATTGTTTTACCCCTCATGGCGTATAAGCGTAGAAGGAAAGAAACTTTTGTGATGGACAGTGTTACTTACTTGGAACGCGCAATTTGTTGCCATCCATATCTTTCGCTCAAATTGCGTAATACGAAAGTTATTGCACCGCTGCGCAGAAACGTCATGAGGTAATGTTGAAGATATCAAGTCTTTGAAGGGCTAGTATGGAGTGAAATACGGCGCTATTCGAGTATACATATTGAGTTTTTTTAGCAAACCAATGCCTTGATGAATTTCAAGTAGTGTTTTGATAAGTAGCATTGACACCTGCTGAATCGTGTGACGTAATTCGCCGATAGATAATAGCTTACAACGGGAGACACAAGAAACTATTTATATGGTTGAACCACTTCGGTTGTCCTGTTATAAACATGATGTGTGGGCAGTGTAAGTCGAATAAAGAGGTATACAATTTTTTTAATTTTATAATATTAATTTTTTTGTATGTTAAGATAACTGCACTTGGCCTCACTGAAAACTACATAGGCTCAATTGTGCGTTTTGCTTTTCTACTCGCTTACATAACTGAGAATATCTGCGTGCCATAAATTTTGGTAAAATTAAATGTTTATAGACTGATGAGTCTCAGGAAGTCTAATGCGTTTTTAAAGAATTATGCTCGCGTCATAAAAAACCTATCTCTTTCGTATGCAGTGCGAAAAATTGTAAACATCCATAGGATAGGATTATTTAGCTTTGACGCATATTTTGAATAAGCTTTTTTTTCCTTTTGTTCCATTGCCGGGGCCGAAGTTCTGTGACCCAGAACCGACATCAAGTGGTTAAAAAAGGTTCTGCTTTAAGTTCATGGGTAAACGTTGAGTTGGTCTCTGAATTATTAAAGAGGGAACGTTCTTCATTCTACGTCTTTTGTGTTGCATACATTACAAATGAGAGAAACAAGGATATTAGCTGTTAATCCGCTAATTCGATAAGTGATTTGTTAGAAAGATCAATAACTTTGTTTCATCGACTGATAAAGGACAGGAACAATTTAAAGGAAATCCACTGCGCAAGTTTCAATAGTTGCAGCACTCATAAAAGCAAAATCTCAGAGAATTATGTCTCCTTTGTGATTAAAAAAATAGCTACTTTTGTTTTCGAGCCGTATGTGGTAACCAAAGTATGCGGGCTGTAAAAGATGTCTCGCGCGGAGGTACGTGTCAATCCAACAGGAAATAATTTTCGATATTTTTGCTTGCACAGTTCAGATAACATCTTTGCTTGATTTTTTCAAGTATATGGTTAACATTTAAGCATTTCATGATGCTTAACGGAAGCTCAAATTGAACTGATAACCAACAACATCAAATATTAAAATTCACAAAAGCCATCGCCTCTCACCAGAAATTGCATTGTTTCCCTCGTCGCTGAAGCCCTCACGATCATGATAAAGCTCATTATCGCCCCGTTTCACACCTATCATGTGGTGAAATCTCATCTTTTCAAGCACAAGCGACCACATGATTTCACTGATGAGTTATTAACTGATCATTTGATGTCCGGAAAGAAACAGAAGTTGAAGTGTTTGACTCTCGCACGTCCCTTGGTATTGTTTTGGTTTCGTTGTGTAAATGGAAAAATTTGCTGTCAACAATTCCACAGAGCGATGACACAAAGGCAGTAGCTATTGACAGTAGCTATTGTCAGCGTTGTTTCCTCATAATGTCAAAAGAAAATCAAATGTACACAGGCTACTGAATTAACAAAATGAAGAATAAAGGAGAAAGAGAACGAGTCAAGCTGGGCGCTCTCTAGATGGCAGCAGAGAAAAAATTCTTGAAGAGGATTTGAAAAGCGAGACGTGACCATTGTTGACATTGTTTTGGCATTAGTCACGTTCAAATGGGCGACAAAATTTTCTTTTGAATCAGTCACGTTCATATGGAGTAATATCTTCCCTTACGGAGTGTTTTGATTCGCTCTATATTTCATTGTTTAGGTATTTTGCATTCTTTTTCAACTCTTTGCCAAATTTGCCCTTCTTTGACCTCTTGGGTCGTGAATTGAAGCCAGGTTGATCGCCGGTGCTGTCTGATCGTGCGGCGAGGGTAGTCTGGAAAAGGATTGTTGTCGGTAGTGTTGACTGACATTTAGACAACGTGTGCGGAAGTCATCATAGGAGTCTGAAACTGTACTTTAACCGATATCCCGATGCTTAAAAACAGTGAAATTCTTTCATTGTTTTTATGACTCGACACAAACATAGAGAAATGGCAGACAGTTTCATGAATCACGAATTAGTTTGTGTATTATTCCCCTTGATATCCAAAGCGTTTTATTGTTAAAAGCTGTTGTAATATGACTATTATTCCCGTCTGATTCAACAAGGATCTGAGATCTTTGCGCCCGTTTATTATGCGAGTTATAGTGTGGATTACATCTCATACACCACTTAGAGCTTTATAACTCTTTATAACTTGTGTAGAGTGTGTGCAGTGTTTCTGAAGCAAGTGTACATGTTACTTGAAATCACAGAAACAGCTTTGGTTTTTTGTGATTGTGTTATAAAACTGACCTCACTAGTATTCAAACCTCGAAGAGAAGAATAAATATTATTTTGTTTTCGTTTGAACTAGTCGAATTGGCTGAGCACAATTACTGTGGTCTACTCTCCGCCATCAAACCTTTTGCGCGAGACCACTAATCCTTTATTCCATGATAAATGCAGATGATAACGTGTAAAGGAGTTTAAAATTAGATAATTGCATTTGATAAAATGCTGATGCAAAATTTTCAACTTACCAACTCAGAAATCAAAGATTCGGTGCCTTAAATATGTCTGCGCCATCGTAAACCAAGTGAATACAACGACTATTCCTTCGAAAATCCTGATAATCTATCGGGATAGTACTATTGACTAATTATCGCCAAATTTCGATCCTGTCACTATTGAACGTTGGAGGTAGTTTCGAAGGTTGTAGAATTCTGTAGAATTGTTCCTTTCAGTGGTTTTCCAAGCTTTGATTGTCTCAACGAGGTTCTATACAAGGATTTTACACGAATGACATTTTCACGGTTATTTGACTTGGAAGGATTACTTGCGACACTGGGGGTAAGCCTTGGGAAGACTCTTTAGAAAATATAACAATAAGTCATTACGGTCCGATTAATTAGTTCTCGATTTATTACGATCTCGTCCTCTTTGTACCAAACACAATAAACGTTTTAGAATTATGTTAATGAAGTGCGAGCTGATGTTTTCATCAGTGTCTTTGTATCTGCGAATCGAGGCAGTTAAGGGGAGTAGAAGCATGTTCAATTTACATTTCTCACTGTAGACACTATGTTATCCTTATACGCAATACCCGAAGAGAGCAGTCTTATAGCGAAGGGTTTAGTTTACATTCACAATAAAAGAATATATAAAATCCTTTTGTGGGTTGGCTTTATTAATCTGAATAACCGTGAAAGCAAGAATTATCGTGTTGAAGGTGTCTCGGTATGATCCGATTATGACCGAGTATGCATTCGGAAGTTTCCGAAATTGAAATTTCTTGAAATTTCGTTTTCGTCGGAGACACGAATTTGTTGGCTTTCTCGCGTCATTTTGATCATACTTTCAATAATTTCTTAAACATTTTTGTGTCATGTGTCTATAATTTCATTATTTGTTTGTTGTCGTCACGCTCATGGTGAATAATTTTCCTCGCGAAACCAAATTGAGCTTTTCGATAAAATTGAAGAAATTTTTCTAAACGCTTGAGACAGGCTCACTTTGCTTTTCCCTTCGATGGAGAATTTTTGCGCCCACCATATGCAGAGTAATTCAAATTGATAGCGGTGAGGAAACTTGTCAGTGCTCCACAAATGGCAGAACTCTTCGACAAATTCTCTTTAATTCATGCAGCAAGGAGAGCGTACGAACACGAGATTAAAAGATGTGATCTGGTGATATTCCGTTCGTTGTGAGTGAGTAAGATTGTCTCTACTAAGTTATGTTTTTATTCGAAAGAATCAACTGATTATTAACCATTACTCACCATGATACCGTGCGAGAAAAGCCGATCAAGAATAAATTGTGGCAAAATTAAGCAGAAGGACTTTTTTACTGAAGAATAAAGGAACCTTCTCTGGATAAAACAATTATTATTATTTTTTTTAACTTACAGGATAAAGCCTATCAGACCAAAATTAAAGGTTACAGAAATATTTCTAAATCAGATAGCATTCCTTCTCAGAACTATATTTGTTTGGTACATACCTAGTGTATCAGTAGAACTCTCCTCACGGCTATTAACCTTCACCATGCTGGACTTTCCACCTTTTTCTTTGTTTGAATTTGTCTGTTAAAAAAATGAAAATGAGAAAGTGTTTGGTTAGATCAGCAATCTGGAACTCTCCATGACTTTAATTCATGTAAATAAGCTGTCCAAAAAAAACACTGAACGGACCGTCATGAAAAACAAAATTGCAGACATACGTCCATGTTTCGAGGAAAAGACGTTTACGAAAGCACGGATGGAAATTTGAAGATAATTCTAACGCTACCGGCTTAAAATAACTAGCGCGCTATTCTTGGATATTGAAACTTGTGGCTGAAAAAACTTATTATAAAATTGAATAAAGGGGGTAAGTTTCTAAAGTAACTGTAGTGCTACGTCGATGGAGAGAATAGCAGGGTAATTTAGTATTAGCGTCAGAGCGAATGACGAAGAGCTGACTCTCGAAACTTCAGGTTTGGAACTCTTTATGGTGGTCAATTTACATCGTCAACTAGGTTGATAATGCTAAAGTACCTAATTATAAAAAATGAATCATTGTTTTTCTAAGTATTAAATTTCTTTTTCGAGACGGAAATTGGGAAATATCGAAAGACACACACGAGTTGGGAACCAAACTAATAAAACGAACAAACGTGACTTCTTTACATTCATTAACCCTGATATTGAGTGACAAGCCTTTAATTTCGGTATACATCGACGTGCATTGAAATCGATAGGCAACGTAGCGTAAGCTGAGTGCTTCCAAAACATTCAAGAGACTTCGCAATGTTTTGAAGTGTTCACTGGTTAGAATTCGTTCCCGTGCACAATCGTAAATTCGGAAACGTGTGTATGGCGACTTCTTTCTGGGCCCAGTTTTGACCTGCCAGATAAAACTTAATTTACTGTGTTATGTTAACCGAACACAATGTTGAGTATTGAAAGATCAAATGTATTTGTCTCGAAAGTATTTGAATAAGAGTGCTCGTTGAAAGTGCACCTTGGTCTGGGTGAGTCTTCATGAGTCGATTTCCTTACAATGTTGAAAGTGAGCTTTTAGAATTGAATGTTAAAATTAACAAAGAGTATTTTCTTACGACAGTAGTTCAAAAGCTTTCACAGAGTGACTCAGAGATTCTTAAATACTATCGGTTCATACCAGTGAAACCACTTAGCGCTCGCAACGAATTTAAATCTATGTCAGACCGAATTTTTGACTTTAGAGAGCGCAGACTGAGACTCTGGGGAACGAGGAAGAGAGAGCAAAATATGAGGAAATGACAGAATTTTTACCTGAAAAGTTATACTTACATATCCTGAATTGTCTGATGTGTTCTCTTGCTTTTAAGACGAAATAATCAGAGTTTAATCACCTTCCTTATTCAAGAGCATGTTGATATAATGCACTGGGAACAAAGCTGCGACGTTTTGTTTGGAACCTCAATACACCCCTCCGAATGTATAGATCAGTTTCCGGTTCATTTTTTTAAGGCATTTTTTCTCTTTTGTGTCACAATACGGCAACTAAACCCTTGAGAATTTAAACCTTGAGAAATTTAAGACGATGTGTCAAACTTTCACCGTTCAATATGCTTTCACAAAGGTGCGAAGCGTATTCATTATTTGTGGAGTCCTAAGAGTATCCGCAAATCTATGCTTGAAAACTTCTTTCATTGTATGTTTTATTAACAGCCACACTATTAATTACGGTCATTTGTTCGTAAAGTTTGGAGCTCTAGATGGTTTCCTTTAGATATTGTAAGCTGCAAAGCTTTTGAGATAAAACTGTTTGTTTCAAACTTTCATTCAATCACGCAAGAAATTAATTTAACAGACGAAGAAAAGTAAAACTCAAATTTTTTCTTGGAGGTAATCCAGTGCAGTTGTGTTCAGTCTTGTAGGCAATCATCTTTCCAATTCTTTTAAGTAATAACCTGCCTTCGACGATAAATTTGATAAAGTACTGATCACAAAATACAGAACATAAATTTTTGTTCTCCTTGCTTTTCAAAAAAAAATTGATTGCTCCTGTTCCTTGTCTTTGATCATTTCCCAAATTCTTCAAACGTCATATCAAGATTAAGTATGATCATCATTTGGGAGTGTTCATGTCTAGATCATAAGAGTTATATTTCTTTAGTCGAATGACCCCCCTTTTTTCTAGAGCTGTCGCGTGGGTTACGGACTAAGTGAAGTTTTCAACCGAAATAATTGTGTCTGCATTCTGTGAATATTGATTGTTCATCTCTCAACCAACACGATACCACATCACGTACTCATTGAAACAGAAGAGCGCAGAAGCTGTTCGCTCAGAGAAAACTTTACGAAAGTTTACACATTTCTTGATTAATTTGAAATGCTTCAGTCGGAAAATTTTCCCATAATGTCATATTTCTCTTTGTGACAACAACGAATATGAAAATTAGGAAGCAGATATATTTGATTACTCAGCCTCATGACTAAACCAGAGATTTCATTGTTACGCAAATTTTGAATTACCGGAGAGGCGGTGTTTCGCTACTGAATCCTTTATAATATTTTTTTTGATTTTGCCGAGAATGCAGTGTTGCATGAAACCTCCTATTTGCTTTGAAAATTAATACACCTTGATTGCATCAAAAAGACCGATTTGTGAAGTATATTGTGTTTATACAAAGTCATAATTGACGGTCGCAACATCGAGTTCGCCGCAATTTACGAAAGAAAAACTTTCGGTGCTCTTCAACTTCTTCTAGTAAAATATTTTCACATAAGACTGGTTTATTCGAGTATCGAAATGAGTTTGCAGTCGTCTAATGGTTTAAGGTAAATAAAATAATTGAAGTAAGGGTTATATTTAAATTTTAGGAACAATTTACAAAAGAGTTGTATCGTTCCGTCATCACTTTTTGTGTGTAGGTGCGTAGTGAAACGTGAGAGGCCGTAGACATTTGTAGCTATATCTGAAGGAAGTAAATAGGAAAGAATTCAAAAAATTAGGAATAAAGTGCTTGACTGTATGTGGGCCGATGACGTTGGGCATAAGTCAGTGATTCATGCTAGCGCGTGCATGAATAGCCACACACCGGGAACAAAATATAAACGAAGAATAAGAACATGATATAAAACAGCATTGTTAATGCCCTGATCACTGGGCATAAATTGCTATCAAATCTATGATGCAAGTTTACTTGAAGTGAATTTTTTTAACCTTCTGCTCAATCGTCTTCTATTTGTGATGATTCGTAACTTTAGTTCTGTATAGTTCTGAATTTTATATTTCAAGTAGTTGTTTTTTCTTACTGAGAGTTTTCAATATCGCATTTCAACAGTTTCCAATGAATAATTTTAACTTTTCAAACTTCAGGAAAATTGTCGATGCCGTAAGATATGTCGTATAAAGAAAGATATTTATTTACTTCTCGACAACGCAGTCGAGGGTCACAGGCTTTTCCTTTATCCAGTATCATGAAGAAAGTTTGTTATCTATCCTTATTGCGCAAATGAGCTTAGAATTTACCAAAATATGTGATCTACTTACGTAATATGCTTTAGTTCTAAACGTTCTCGTCTGGTTTAAATTTTCCTGTGTAGTTTGACAATCGTCGCTGTGGCTCTTATCACAACCAAACATTGACTAACAAGTCTGATTAGTCACGTATTGACTCACTGTTAATTCATGACTAAGCAACGCACGACACCGTACTTCAAAACATTATCTTGTTGCGAGCATTTCTTTTGTTAATGATATGACGTGTTCATGGTGAGATAAATTCAAGCGACCGTGAGTCTACAAAATTAGCCATGCTGAAGCGGTGCGTGTCTGTTCAGCATTCATACTCTCCAAACCTAACCAATTGTAATATGCATAGTAAAATGGACCCTTCTCTGAAATTGAAAATCTGTGTTGGGAAAATTATTCACTTAGCAAGAAATAACACTGTACAACTAGTATGTATAGACAATATTAATTCATTACAACTTAGATTATTGGAAAAAGTGTTCATTAACAAGCACTTGTATTATCACTAGACTTGCATTAACTTTTAGCCATACAAATGCCTAATTCTTTAACTTTTTTTGTTGGCCGAGAAGCGTTTCTCGTTAATTTCACGACGAGAAAAAGTCCTGATTATAAAGGAAAATTTTTAGGGAAATTTATGTGATTTTTGATGTTATCTTTTCGGACAAGAAGTTTAACAACCAAGTTTCCAAAGAATGAGCAGGAAAATTCAAACGTATTCCAACGAGCCTCTAAGCCTGTTTATCATTGAAGAAAGATGCGAATCATTTCAGTCACGAGCACGGGAAACAGAGAAATTTAAGTCTCCCACGAGAAATGAAGTCCTAGACCTTCGGCTTCCGCGTTTCGATGCTCTACTTCTGGTTACAGAGAACTTTGGGATAAGCTAAGACATAACTTGGTCCAATGCGACACACGTCCTGCGTCCTGCCTTCAAAAGCGATTATGACTGAGTGTTTTGGAGCCGAAGTGGTTTAATACAACCGCGGTCTTAAGATGGAGAAACATGTGTCACATCATGTGGGCGTGTACATAAACAAGTTGTGCGTCAGGTTTAAAAGAGATCACCTCTTACCTAACAAAAAAAAAACATTTTTGGCTAGTTGCAAGGAAACACGAAGTTATTGTGACGAAAAATTATGGTTTTGTTCCCTTTCCAACTCTTTTGACTTGTTTTGAAAATGCTTTGTTAAGACTTGTTCTACTACGTAGAGTAGCTTTTGAGTGCCAGGTCCTCCGTCGGTTTTGTGATCCAAAAATGTTTAGATCCTTGAAGTCCTTCTGCCTTTAATTAGTTCTATTCATTACCTGTTTATTCGCTTATTAGACATAGGTATATAAGCTTCCTAGCTATTTGAATGTATTAACTTAATTACTGGACTAAACCTTTAAGAAGATCAGAAATGTGATATAAACCTATGATGGTATGGTATTCTAGCAGCCATCTTTACCTTGCTCAATCTTGTGTTGTATAAAGGTGTGATATCCATGGTAAACATTGATTTGTTTCCGTTTGCGAAATTGAAACAGCGAAAAATGGAGAGTTGTTCGCTTACTACTAACAAGGTCCTTGAATAGGTTGGATTTATAAAGAGGTGCCGCAAAGTTGCCGACAAACCTCATGTCAGTATTCGAGTCGGCCCGCCAAAAAATTACCGCACTGTCTTTTTCGGCCGCGTTCAAATGTATGTCTCTTAGTGCACCCACTGGCTAATCGTTTTAGGATAGGTTACATAATCTGGTTATCCAGTTGACGTTAGGTTTCTGATTTTAATGGTTCCATTTTTTCAACGAAAAAGTTTAAAGGGGCAAATTGGCCTTCTGTAGAGGAGTACATTAAGGTTTGTGGACATGGATTGTTTCGAAATCATGTTTTGTTGGATCTTTATCGGAAGTTCAAGAATGGTCTACTTTTCCCTGAAAAATTCTTGGAATTGTTCTTATAAAAAGGAAGAAATTTCCTGTTGAGTCATGATTAAAAATTTGGACTATTGTTGTAAAGTTCAGACGACGAGTAACAATTTGGTCATCAAGATTTTTGCGCATGTGCCACCAAGACTTGGTAATGATTTTCATACTTCAATGAGAACAAGTCTCTCAAACGCTGCAAATTTTCCTATAATAGAGTTTCACGTAAGAATGAAAGAAGAAAAAAAAGAATGCCTATCCCTTCACCTTTAGGTTTCAAATAGTAAAATTAAAGTCATCAGCCAATTGATTGCGCTCTCACCTATGCAATTAACATTTAGCTTACACTCTGCAAAAAAGTTATACTTTGAAGGCTCACTCTAATATCATACCTTGATAGTCGAGTGCATTAACACACTGACACAACCTTACAATCCTTTACTTTTTTCCAAAGTAAGGCTGAAACTCGAAACGTTAGCTTTTTAACCGCGTTAGGGTGGTCTGTCTACCTAGTCTGGTTGTCTATCAACCAAATGTTTATCTTGCCCGCCAACTGATCAAAACTTGTCAGCGTGCTCTTGAAGTATTCACCCATGTTTGCGCGTATTCAAAGCAAGAGCAAACAGGGAGCGCAAAGCTTGGTGTTTGCTAACGCGGCAACCGGTTACTGAAGGGGTAATACCCAGTGCTTACTTTGTATTGGAACAGTTTGGAGGCTTTTAGAGCATCCAAGGGCTAAACAGTTGAAGTAAAGTATAACCAAAATGCTGTAGGTCATGTATACATGGCTAAGTCGGCACAACTATGAAACCAGAAAATCGGATTTTGATTTAAGAGCTGCTCAACGCGCACCAAGAATGATCCGAATAACTCCCCCAAGAAATAAAGTCGTTAAATGTTCATGATATGCGATGCAAGCTTTGGTTTTTGCTCCATCTTTAAGGCACCAGTTGTGTGATGTCAAGCGTTGATCTCTGCTCAAACGCTTGTAAGGTTGTCATTTCTTTATGAGAAAATCTGTGCTGTTTGATCGTGATTCGCTGATTTCATCAGTGCTACGAGGTTTTGATTTTAACAAGGTAATTAGATTAGGCAAAGAAAGCCTTTATTTACTTTGCAAGGCTCCTATAGACTGAAATATCTGATGTTAATCCTTTGCAACAAGAGGCCCCAATCCCCAAATCGTCTTTTTATAAGCTATTCGTAATGATGTTTTTTTTTAACTGTTTGCCCTACATTTAGAAAATGTAGAACGTTAAATTGTTACAGAGGTAAACCTGGCATCATTTTCACGTTGAAATCAAAATTTTTTTTCAATAGAAATATACTTTGCAGTCGTTAATTACGTAAACATACGTTTATCTTTTATGGTATAAAATGACTGATCTTACAGATATTATCACAGCTTATCACATTTTTTCATTGACGCCGCGAATCTGTTTTCAAATACTTTTCCTTTTGAAGATAGCATAGTAAGGGGAAAAGTGGTAACTTTATATGCGAGCCGAAGTTGTTTGCCGTCTTGCAAGTCACATAGTGATGTTTCATTCTGATCACAATTTTTTAATCACTAAAATTTTCCTTGCTTTAAACATGTAGCTTCGTAGCTCAGTTGTTAGTACCTGTAGCGCCCAACAAGTGCGTAGAAGGTACGGGCTCGAATCCTGTCGAACCTGAATTTTTTTAAGGATTCTTCTATGCAATTGCTAAATTTGGGGCGACTCCATTTGCGAGGATCACCTCTTTGCTTGCTTTTCATTTCTGGCTTCCTTCTCTTCAGTGTCCGGGAAAATGTTATTTGATATCTGTCTTTAAGACTTACATTCTTGAAAAAGTTAAGGTATGAAAGAAATAGCCCATAAATCCGTATTGAATAAAGTAATTTTTAACCAACTTGTCACTAGTGAAAATTAATAAAGACTGATACAATGTTTATATTGACTATTTTATTTTCGTCTCCCAACAGTCGCCGAACACGTCTGCCAATATTCAGCCATTTCAACCACCACAAGACGTGCACTTCGTTACCGCGTTAACTGAGCCATACTTTGATAAAAACTGCATTTTGAAACAATACTCAAAGTTCGACATCTCGTTTTTTCTCAGACTTTTTGTGCTTGTTCTACATTGATATCAATTCTTGGTAATACATTATGATTTATTTTGAAAGTAGATGTTTACTTGTTTTTCACAACTGCCGAAGATCACTACTCAGAATGGTCGCTTAAGGGGGTAACATTTGTTGCCACGGTTACAATAACAAGATAACACATATTCAATACGGAGTCCTCTTGAAACCCATGGCGAAGAAAGTGAATATTCAAAATGAACATGCGGTTGTAAGCCAAGTTATAACATTGTGAAAATGTATCGAAGAATTTTTTTTCGGTGCTCTCTTGTTGCGCACGACTAGTTTTTGAAATGAAATGTGTATTCCTCTGTTTTATTACAAATATTAGATATTGGTTCTAAGATATGTTTAGATAGCAAGGGAATGTGCTGAACATTTCTGAAAAGTTGAACTAATATTTCTTTGGGAATGATAACTTGGCAGGTGGCCTGGTGACTGTCGAAATCACCCTATTTTTGCTTGTTATTGAACTGAAAACGAATAAATAAATAAACAAAAATCTTGCATTGATAAAGTTTAGATGATCTTGATGGTTTCAGCATGGATCATCTCATTTTTTAGTTTACCTTTTTGTTGTGCTATTCGATGAGTCAGACATATCTAATCATTAAATGCATCCCTGTATATTCGTAAAATATCTTGGTATTCAGTAAGCATAAGTGTACTTTAAGTAGAGTTCCTGTCGACTTAGTTTAGAATCACGCAGTAAACTTTTTCCATTCAGACTTATGACTTTATAAGATTTTAATTCATAGTTAGAATTTATCAAGGACCTTTAGTTCCCAAAAAGGCCAAATTAATTATCCTTTTACCTGAGGCCTAAAACTCGAGAACGCCTTTTTAACCGCGCAGACAGTCTTTATCAGTGATATCGACTGACATATCTCACTGTTATGTCTCCGCAAAGTACAAAAAAGACATAACCTCATATTTTTTGTATGACAATGTCGGGATCGACCGGATTGACTTCAGCACCCATTCAAGAAGATAAAGCGTGTAAAAATCGTAGGATATAAATGAAGTATTAAGTACAAAAGATGTTGAAGAATAGCTATTGAGATGTTCTGCACTCAGTCAAAAAATGTCGAGCCAAGAGAGACACTTATCTTTTGCTATCGGAAAAAATGGGTTCTTTCATGGACATTTTACAAATTCAACATTAACGTTTTTTCGAGGAGAATTTATATCATTGCTAGGTGTGCTATTTAAGAAAATCAGGTGAAGGTACAAAACAAACCTGTTCCTTCAAAATTTTGAAAATTGAAATACGAGTGTTATGGCACGAGGTGAAAAAGAGCTGGGTTTTAATGATAGTTTTTTTAACTGATAAAGAACAACTTGTATTTAACTTACATCTATGGTTGTGTTATTTTACTAGCAACAGGAATGTACGTGTAGCTATAAAGGGGTTTCAAGGTTTTGTATAAACCATTCTTATGAAAAAAAAAGAGAGACACTTGATGATAATTAAACAACCATCGCGTGCTTTTCCACCGAATAACTATATCAATGGTATTTTTTTCAAACTTGCTCTTTCCGACAGGAGTCCTCACAACTCAATTATTTTTATTGACTGTTTTCAAAAGATACCCGAAATAGCATTTATGAGCGCAATTAATAACAATTTCGTGCAGAGCATTATTAAATTTTCTTTGCCAAATTACCTTCCTAACCTTTCGGCTTTCTGTCAACTCAACCTTGATTTATTTTTTACTCAAATTATAATGGCAAAAAGTCTAAAAATATAATTGAATTACTCTTCCAATTAATGATCTAGGTAAAAGGAAATCGTCAGCTCTTTTGTTAAAAGTCAAAATGGTATTAGTAGGGATGCAGTGTATTAATTAAAGCCTGGATAAACAAGTACGTGAATATAAGCAAAGATGAAATCAGTTATTTAGGAAACATATTTGAAAAAAAACTTGCTTTGTTATAGTTTCGATTACTTTTGCTTGAATTATAGTCACGAGGTGAATAAAGAGCGTAAGTTTTTGATAAAACTATGGTGCTGCGTCGGTGGGAGAGTATATCAGGGTAATTTGGTATTATCAACTGAGTTCATAACGTAGATAGGCCACTGTAAAGAGTTTTAAAGCTGACGTTTCGAGCGTTAGTCCTTCGTCAGAGCGAATGTAGTTACGAGATGGCTTGCAGTTAACAATTCATGTTACATAATTATACATGTTAAACCTTTTTGCGGTTGGGCTCTGGCGCCCCATCGCTTTGATTTCCGGTATATTGTGTCTGTGCACAAAACCCGCAAAACTAAATAACTTGCTTAACATACTTAAATATTTAATGTCCGTTACTAATTTTAAACCTGTGTAACGAAAACCTAAAAAAAAATTACGAGAGAGCATTTTGTTATTATCAATGCATGATTTTAAATAGTTCATTGACAGGCAATATTTTGAAGTATTATGGATAAAAGAAATTCATGAGCAGTGTTACCTAATGTCACATTAAGTAAGAAAGAATTCCGAGATCGTCAAAATTAGGAGAAAAGTTGAGTTTTGATTGAAAACAGTGATGGATTCAACCGCCAGAATGGTCTGTTAAAAAAAGAAACCTGAAAATCGAACGAAAAAGCAGCATAACAAACATAAAGTAGCATTTGATTTATTTTTGCTGATTAATTGAGGTAACGATATTGAAAGAGTGTGTGAAGCAAGATAGCATAGCGCCCTCCACCAAGAACACGCAATTTAAGCTCGCCAATTATAACGCAGAATTCTGACTTTACGCTTCAGTGTTGTATATTTGTGAGCTAATTTTATCCATCGTGACAGTTTTAAAGAATTTTAAGCGTCGAATATTGTCCTTATTAACCAGCCTTGAAAAATCTCTAGTGTCATCGTATTTTTCTCACTCGGAATTCGGAAGTACATGGGTTAAAGTCGCCATGGTAACATGAGGAAACAAGGGTTAATACAGTAAAGGGTTTGATGACCTTAATCTTCTTGAGAGCGCCTTTCACGCTTACGATGGCACGATGAATGCATTCCTCAATTTAAAAGTTTAAGTACATTTCTGGAAGCAAAATAGAATGAGAACTGCCAATAAATTTAATAGCATTTGATTAAGTGTTCTTCAAAGACTGCTGCAATCGTTCAACTTTTCACAATGGAAAATATCAGTATACTTAGAAGTGAACTTGAAAATAAGAAAGATCCCATCGATATAATTAAGGACCATTCAGACGGAAAATGAAATTATGAAATAATTTCCAAAAATTTCTTTTTTGTTTATATTAGATAGCTGTATGTATATGTTGTGGTTCAATTTTATCCTTAGTTCAAATTCTATTTTCCTTTGTTTCAAACTCATTATCATACATTACAATACCCAGAAACAAAAGAAAAGAAAATTTGAACCAAGGATAAAATTGAACCACAACATATATACTGAAGAAAATTGATTGAAATATTTGTTACGAATTGAGATCGTTTGAATAAGTATAAAAGTAAGCAAACAGGAAAGAATACTAGAATTATTGCTGGTTTTGTAGAAAAGAGCTATGGCGTATTCCGTCATACTCAAAGGAATTTTGAGTTTTGAATATTTTATCCCTCGAATCCATGCAAAATCGCAAAAAAGAAATTCAGAAAACCTGAACATAGATTTTCCAAGCTAAAAGATATTCTTGGAAAAAATAATTTCATTTTTTCCCTTTTTTTACGTGCTGCCGGTATAAGAAAGGGCAGTTGGTCATTATCAACTGACATCCTTAAATCCTCTTTCCCTTTTTCATTGAAACGTACTTCCTTCCTAACTTTGCTAATCCCTTTTGTTATCTATTGAAACTCTTCCAAGTGTATTTGCACATTTGCCATACCAGCCAGAATTAAAGTAGACACAAATGCGCATAATCCGAGCTTTGGAAATTTCTTCCGATTACTAGGAATAACACTTGCTGAACACGTAGAAGAAAACGTTACCTTTTGCTAGTGTCAAATGCTGCCTTATATTCTTTTGTATGTTGGACGTTACTGTGATAACATAGTCAGATTTGATCACTTAGAATAGTTTAAGAATTAGCAAAGAACAGGAAAACTCGATGACAAAGTGACTTCCAATTTTTTCCTGGTGCTATAAGTTTTTTTTCTTTTGCATTTGTATTTTTGATCAGTCATTCAGTCGTAAGCAATAATTTAATGCTTCTAAAAAATCGATTTACTACGATTTTTGTTGTGTTAACAGATGCTCCTATGATAAATCTTGAGATGAAATACTTAACATCAGTTTTTCACGCCCCCAGCACATTTTAAAACTCACATCAAGAGGCTACTGCATTACTCTTCCAGAAACTTGTATACGTCTTAAGGCAATTGATGTAAATTTACTCCTGCGAATTTTTGTTCCGATTCAGACCTCTTTGGAAGCAACCAGGGTCGTTGTGCTCACGTTTCGATCATGCTCAGGCGCCGCTTGAAAACAATATCTAGTAATATTGCGTATATTTTTCACAATTTGGTATCATTTCAGCCGGTAAAGAATAGCAGGACCTGGATTTGTTTCAATTTGTCTTGAAAACATCGTTTTGTGGTATATATTCAAACTAACTATACGACCCAAAGTCTCGCCGAAAAAACAGTCATGGGCGAACAAGTCACGTTTATTCATTAGTTGTACTGCTGAAAACGATTGTGATTTCACTGCAAAATTTCCCCCAAATTTTACACAATTGATAGACACAAAATAGTAAATAGAATTACCTTCGACTTCTTTTTTCTTAAACTCATTCTGCTTGGAAGCAGGGGGCCTCGGAACCACGTCCTCATTTTGTACAGTTACCTCTGTGCACAGCAGTAAGGTTCAATGTTTACTATTGTACATGCTCTTTGTCAATGGTAAGTAAATGGAGTTTACGTCCTAAATCAGCATTCTTTGCTATATTGCCTCTCGTGGTTAAGAGGATGGTTCAAATTCCCTCAGATAGCATCTATGCTTTCAGCTGAAGCCAATATTAATATTTTAACTTGTGGCCCGATGTTTAGCTGCAAAGTTTGACGATTGAGTGGAGTAATATTCAGATGAATGTATGGCATGTTTTTTGTGGTTTATCAAATTAATCCTGTGTCAATCGCAAAAGAATACAACCTATTTCAAAGGGTGATATGTTAATAATCCCGTCCGCCGGAAACGTGACATTTTCTCGCGTAAAATTGATCGCGAAAGTGACCATGCAGAGCGATTAGTTTCGTAAAAGCGCGTTAAATCAAAAAAGGCGGGAATTCTTACGGTTGTCAACAGATTTCCAGCCGATATTCATTGTCCACCGCGCGCTCACAAAACAACCGTATCTGATCGGTTTGACCGCACGGCATTGGAGACCATTTAATTTTCTTGCGCTTGAAAACCTTTTTGCAAAAACCGACGCGGTCAAAACTTTCTTTACTTCATGATCCGCAATTCTGCAAAGCATAATTTTTATTTCTGTTGATGTACTTAGAATGTAAACCTTGCGGCGGCATTGAAAGATTAATTCAAATTCAGTTCGATCTTCCGTATTTTCTTTTATGTTTGTTTTGTGAAACCACTTTTTGGTCATCAATTGTTCAATTTTATGTGGGTGTCATTTGATCCTAATAACTTCAAGCGGCCTTCTTCTAAGGCTGACTTAGAAATCTTTGCCATTCCGGAAAGATTTCCGAGAGTTGTTGAACAATATGCAGTATGTACATAAAATACTCAACTAAAGCGCCTCGTGATTTAATGCATGTTTAGAAATCAATGAACTTTTGTTCTCCAAAGAATCATTTTATGAAATCTAGCAATTAGGAAACAAACGTCGATTGAAGGCTTTACAAGACTTTTTTTTTCTTTTCCTGTGGGAGGGTCTTCTGGCACATTAAGTTAAGAATTATTTTTAGCTTCAAAATTCGTAATCAGTCATTCCTAGTGAAGTCATACGCTGTCCTAGGTTACGTTAATAGCATCTAAGGTCTATTTTAAGAAACTTAAGGAGTCGGGTTGTTCACGGAGACTAAAAGTTCACGTATCCCTGGCATGAAAGACATCAAAGGGTCAAGAAGCCTGTGAAAGCTATCAGATGAGGTGAAGTATTTCACTGCCCCAATAAATATACCATCAGGCGTCCAATTTTTTTCAACCCGAAGTTTTTTGGTTAAAATCATTACTGCGCCCTTTAGAACGGTTCATGTAATTTGACATGTTGGATAACACTGAATGATATTGTCACCGGCGTACTCTTTCAGCTCTTACGTAAGAGTAAAAGACTTTGATACCTCCATGCAGTGAAAACGTTTTGGGGTTGAAAGGTTCTATCATATAACAAATTTAACTCTAAAGTGTTTAAAAAATTCGAGCTCTTTCTGTCTTGTTTTATTAGATTTGGATCCCCGATATAAGGAAACTGAAAGTGCTTATCCTCGGTGGATGGATTTGACAATAACACTTTAGAAAAACTTCAGATGCAAACATTGAACGGTGAAACAAATAAAAACAAAGGGATCGAAAGGCTAGTGCAATCTTTGTTGGAGATGCTTTTTTATTTTACAGTTTGTGATTATTTAACAATTGGCACCATGGATTTGTTTTAATTTTTCGTGAAACCGATCGTTTTGTGGTAAGCTCGCGTCAAATGATTAACGAAGAATGAAACTATAGTGGTCAGCTGTTGATCTCTGGAGGTCTGTGAAAGGTTTGGAAAAATTAAAAAAATAATAATAACAGAGATAGGGATTTTCCTTCTTTTGCAGAATGGTAACGAGAGATTTTATAACGCATTCAAGGATATTTATTGTAACAAATTTTTAAACTGTGTAATTTTATAACTCAACTAACAAAATTTTTATTATTATATTACATCTCCTCGTTATGTTTCATTCTATTTTAACGTATCCTTTGTGTAAAACCTGAGAATTAGCTTGTGAGTGTTTCTCATTAATAGTTAAGTGCATTTATACAATTAACCTGTATTTATGTATGTATGTAGTAAGGATAAAAAGCAACGCTATTAAAAGATGACGTTTCATCGGAGACATGTCACCATTATCAAAAACGAAGGTGTGTAACATAAAACTAGATTTTGCAGAACAAAACAAATTGTTGAACGTGCGCAAAGTCGGGCCTCAATCCTGCAGAATTGCTGTTAAGTACTTCTTGTGCTTTCACGGAGAAAAGAGGCATGTGACGAGAGTAACAGCTTCTTGAATATCGTAGATTCAATATAGCTCCATGTAAACTGGCACAAAGTGAAACCATATCTCAAAGGTTTTTCATACCTACAAGAAAATATTTGCTTTATGTTAACAGGTCATCTGAAAATGCGCCTTGCTTCGATAAGATAAATATAGGTTTCATTGGATTTATAGGGATGACATTGCGTGGATTGAAATTTCAGTCAAACTGTTTTTTACTATTAAAGGAAATTTCTTCCATGATCATTTTCTAGCAGTGTTGTAAGACGGGATTGGTAAGCAGTGTTATTATTGGAATAATAATGACAATTTCATGTTTGTAAGTAAAAACGTGACTTCCCATCATGCAAGCTTTTATCGTGCTCAATTCTTGCCCATAACAGTTCCACTTTGAGTGTACACTCGACCTTTAAATGAAATATTTCCGTGTTCACTACTTTGGGATTACCATGTGAATTTATGCCAGTGAAAATTTTTCATTGTAGAAGCAAAAGCGATACTCGTGGGTGAGGCAGTTAAAGAACGAAGCCGGCCCTTTTGATTTTCGCATTCCTGCCTTAGTAAAGATCGATTATCAGGAACTTAAGCAGATACATTGGCGACGCCTTTCAAAAAAAACAATTAAAAAATGTACTTTACATTTATCTTAAAAAAATTTTGCGAATATCATGCTTTTCAATAAAAAGTACAGACGTGAAGAATTTGCTGTCGGAGTCAGGTTTCCTCAAATATCTAAATTTGGAAATTCGAGCGTTATTGTTGCAAAGAGATGTTGTGCAAAACGTACAAAGTGTTGAATTGCACGCACTCAGTCATTTTACCGCTTCGCAATGCTTTTTTTTCGTTAAGTTCTCAGGGTACCCAGGAGATTGACTATCCTTTCTAACCCTAATGAAAGTGTTATCAAATAGAAGATATAGTTTTAAGCTAAAGTATTAAACAAAGCAATTCACGTTGGAAACCGCCCGTTTAAGGCTGACTCCCAAACATCAGTATACATATTCTCCATTCTGTTCTCTATACATTTGCTAAGATACTCAAATGGAGAATTTTGTTCATTCTCATGACCTTAATGTTTGATCAGGGGAGGTACTGTGAGGAGAAAGGTAGATTCTTGTCATTCCTTAGTATTAAAAAGTTTCGGCCAAATGGAGGAAAATAATGTGAGCCCGAAAATGGAAAATTATTTGCTGCTACATGACAAACTTGGAGAGTGATCTCAAAGAAATTAAAATTTGTTCATCTCACTTTGAAAGTGTATTCGGAACTTTGTCTTGCCAAAGAAAACAAGAATGGTTGGAACTCGGCACTCTTATATTTTTACGTTCTCGTAACGTGGAGAGATAAAAACAATATACGAAGAGACGTGACTTCCAATCATGAAATCATTATCGCGCCCTTTAGAACGGTTCATGCAATTTGACATGTTGGATTACACTGAATGATATTGGCGCTGGTGTACTCTTTCAGCTCTTACATTAGAGCAAAAAGACTTTGATACCTCCATGCAGTGAAAACGTTTTGGGGTTGAAAGGTTCTATGATATAACAAATTACACTCTGTAAAGTGTTTTGAAAATTCGAGCTCTTTCTGTCTTGTTTTATCAGATTTGGATCCCCGATATAAGGAAACTGAAAGTGCTCATCCTCGGTGGGTGGATCTGACAATAACACTTTAGAAAAACTTCAGATGCAAACATTGAACGGTGAAACAAATAAAAACAAAGGGATCGAAAAGCTAGTACAATCTTTGTTGGAGATGCTTTTTTATTTTACAGTTTGTGATTATTTAACAATTGGCACCATGGATTTGTTTTAATTTTTCGTGAAACCGATCGTTTTGTGGTAAGCTCGCGTCAAATGATTAACGAAGAATGAAACTATAGTGGTCAGCTGTTGATCTCTGGAGGTCTGTGAAAGGTTTGGGGAAATTAAAAAAAAATAATAACAGAGATAGGAGTTATCCTTCTTTTGCAGAGTGGTAACGAGAGATTTTATAACACATTTAAGGATATTTATTGTAACAAATTTTTAAACTGTGTAGTTTTATAACTCAACTAACACAATTTTTATTATTATATTACATCTCTTCATTATATTTCATTCTATTTTAACGTATCCTTTGTGTAAAACCTGAGATTTCAGTTGTTTTCTCATTAATAGTTAAGTGCATTTATACAATTAACCAGTATTTATGTATGTATTTATGTATGTATTTATGTATGTATGTATGTAAGGATAAAAAGCAACGCTATTAAAACATGACGTTTCATCGGAGACATGTCACTATTATCAAGTGCAAATGAGAAAAGATCACCTATGGTATATATAGAAAACGAAGGTGTGTAACATAAAACTAGATTTTGCAGAACAAAACAAATTGTTAAACGTGCGCAAAGTCGGGCCTCAATCCTGCAGAATTGCTGTTAAGTACTTCTTGTGCTTTCACAGAGAAAAGAGGCATGTGATGAGGGTTACAGCTTGAATATCGCAGATTCAATATAGCTCCATGTAAACTGGCACAAAGTGAAACCATATCTCAAAGGTTTTTCATACCTACAAGAAAATATTTGCTTCACGTTAACAGTTCCTCTGAAAGTGCGCCTTGCTTCGGCAAGATAAATATAGGTTTCGTTGGATTTATAGCGATGACATTGCGTGGACTGAAATTTCAGCCGAACTGTTTTTTACTACTAAAGGAATTTTCTTCCATGAAAACACACTGAGATCAATTTCTAGCAGTGTTGTAAGACGGGATTGGTAAGCAGTGTTATTAAAGGAATAATAATGACAATTTCATGTTTTTATGAAAAAACGTGACTTCCTATCATGCAAGCTTTTATCGTGCTCAATTCTTGCCCATAACAGTTCCACTTTGAGCGTACACTCGACCTTTAAATGAAATATTTCCGTGTTCACTACTTTGGGATTGCCATGTGAATTTATGCTGGTGAATATTTCTCATTGTAGAAGCAAAAGCGATTCTCGTAGGTGTGGCAGTTAAAGAACAAAGCCGGCCCTTTTGATTTTCGCATTCCTACCTTAGTAAAGATCGATTATCAGGAACTTAAGCAGATACATTGGTGACGCCTTTGAAAAAAGCAATTAAAAAATGTACTTTACATTTATCTTAAAAAAATTTTGCGAATGTCATGCTTTTCAATAAAAAGTACAGACGCGAAAAATTTGCTGTCGGAGTCAGGTTTCCTCAAATATCTAAATTTGAAAATTCGAGCGTTATTGTTGCAAAGAGATGTTGTGCAAAACTTACAAAGTGTTGAATTGCACGCACTCAGTCATTTTACCGCTTCGCAATGCTTTTGTTTCGTTAAGTTGTCAGGGTACCCAGTAGATTGACTATCCTTTCTATGAAAGTTTTATCAAATAGAAGATATAGTTTTAGGCTAAAGTATTAAACAAAGCAATTCACGTTGGAGACCGCTCGTTTAAGGCTGACTCCCAAACATCAGTATACATATTCTCCATTCTGTTCTCTATACATTTGCTAAGATACTCAAATGGAGACTTTGTTTAACAATCAAGATTTTCTTAATTTGGCGATCATTTCATTTATTCTCATGACCTTAATGTTTGATTCAGGGGTGGTACTGTGAGGAGAAAGTAGATACTTGTCACTCCTAAGTGTTAAAAAGTTTCGGCCAAATGGAGGAAAATAATGTGAGCCCGAAAATGGAAAATTATTTGCTGCTACACAACAAACTTGGAGAGTGATCTCAAAGAAATTAAAATTTGCTTATCTCACTTTGAAAGTGTATTCGGAACTTTGTCTTGCCTAAGAAAACAAGAATGGTTGGAACTCGACACTCCTCTATTTTCAAGTTCTCGTAACGTGGAGAGATAAAAACAATATAAGAAGAGACGTGACTTCCAGAGAATCAGAGAAAGCAGTATATGTTTTCAAGGTACTCTAATGTAATTAAACGAACCATACCGTGAAGGTTTTTCATTCCGACAAGTTAATATTCGCTCGAAGTCCTGTGATGATTTTTAAGTAGCTTATGGTATTAACATCTTCAGTCAGAAAAATATGAGTGGTGTTCAAGATTTAACATACGTGCAACAATTATTTTAGGTAGTATTGATGCAAAAACAAATTCTTTTAATATCTCACACACACAAATAGCCATTTTTGCAAAAAATGATCGCTTTTAGATCTTATTCTTAGCAAATTGATTTTTGGAATTTTTGTTAACAGACTTCAAGGCTCCATGGCTGTTTGGAGATATTGAAAACACCATGAAAAATTGTTGAAGAACCAAATAGAAAAACGTGATCTGACAACACGAGGACTTCTTGATGAGTGCTTAATTGACTCGTGCCTATCGGTCGTGATGCTACTTCTTAAGTGTTTATTCAACTTTTCGCTAAGTATGAGAAATAGAGTTGGGGGAGGGGGGCTTGCGTCGAGCAATGACGCCGAAGGGACCGCTAATTTTAGCGTATTGTATGGTACTTGGGCGAATGTTTTAGACAACTTGTAAGCAACAGAAAATCTATTTCCTTTAAAGAGTCTGATAAATCTCCTAGAACCGAAAAGGCCCAGGCAATAAGTATCTTCAAAGTTTTTTGCGGCCGAGCAAGACGACGGCGAAGAAATGGTAGCACTTGATATGTGAAAGCATTTCGGGGCTAAATAGGACGAAATACTAAATGAATAACAAAGAGGCTTCCATATATGTAAATATAAGATGTTCATATATTTAAAGTTGTTAAAAGAGGCTCCCGTTAAGAACAGTGACGCTAATCTAAAGAAGGTAGAGGAGCCAACCGAGAAAGAAGAAGAGTTCCAAACTGCTGCAAGGCCATGGACAATCTAAGAAAAGAAAATTACTATGTGGAACAACAGCAGAGAGATTAGTATGAAGCTACGAAGAAGGTATATTAGCAGCTTGATGTATCTTTCTAGACTTCACGCCTTTGGGTTGCTTGATTTTACAAATACATCTGAATACATCTCATTTTAAATTTTATTTTGCAATACACTTAAATTACTAACATACAATATGGACATTACTTACAAGCTGCGGCTACATAAAATACAATATTAACTACCAAAGCTAAAGAAAAAAAAATAAACGATTTAAGGAAATAAAGTATAAAACAACCTGACTTTTAAATTTACCTACTGTAGGCTGTTTCAATATCAAATGAGAGAGGACAGAGGGTCAAAGAGACAAGTGACGAGACATTAAGGAGGTTATGAAGGAAGAGAAAAATTCTAAACTGGGGGCTCTTTCTCGCTTTCGACAAATCCAGATGAAATATCTTGCGATTGAAAAATAGAGATGGATGTTTTTGTTTTTAGAAGGCATAGAGTCTCAAACCAGTTATGATGGATGAGGTAAGGTCCGTATCCTGTTTTGTTGGAAAGTTGTTGTGATTTATCAACAATTTCTTAACTTGTTTCAAGCGCAAAGTTTTAAATGCTAGCCTTACATTTTAATTTTTTCCTGTATGCATAATTGTCATTCCTATCTAAATCTTATATTCTTTAAATCTTTTTAATTTATATACTTTTACTATTTATACTAATTTCTTATCTCCCCTATTTATAAATAATGGTAGTTTTTTACATTTTAATCTTTTTAGGACGACCCTCATGTAAATCCTTTTTGCTGAATCTGGTATGCTCAATAAAGATTGTTTAATTTAACTTTAAATCAATTTTAAATTCAAACTATTACGACTAAAAACAAATGATTTTCTAAGGAAAGTAGGTATTAAATTTAAAGACATGTGCACCTTGCGTGGAGCTGAATTTGAGGACTTAACTCACCTGTTCTGGGTTTGTACCACCACTTCAAGCCATTGACAAAAGTCTAACGGATTTATTAGCAAATACTGCACTGCACTCTGCTCTGCTCTGCCCTGCTCTGCCCTGCTCTGCTCTGCTCTGCTCTGCTCTGCGACGGTTTTCCAGTGCAGTCTCGCTAGCGCATCGTTTGCAGAAGTACAAGGAGGAAGATCTAAAATGATGCGCGCTGCTTTGTTCTGCAATATTTGTATGTCTGCCATTGAAGTCGAATTACCTCTATCTCCCCATTTTTCACAGCTGTTGTTCCTGCTTAAGAGACAATCTCTTTTTAATTGTTTTATGCAGACATATGGCCTTGAAAACCAAAATAATTTGATTTGCTACCGAAGCGTTCTTCAAACTCGTGATAAGAAATGAACGTGGTCAAATCTTTCATTAGATGAGCGACATTTTTAAGGCCTTTAGAGTACCATGATTTATAAAAAAAAAACTGGTCTATAGTCGATTTTTATGAGCGAGTTACGCCAAAGACTAGATGAAAGGTAGTGATCAATAGAGATCAAGCAAAGATTAAAGCTTACTTCTGAGCAGATTTGCAAGATTTCCTTCGTGAAGAAATCCGAGATGCCGTATTTTTGTTAGTCATCTTTTTTTAGGTTTGCCTCTACAGATGGCAGGCCCACCAAAATATAGCATTCACTTCACCCAATCAAGCCTTCTTTCTCCACCAGGTCTCTCTCGATTAGGAAAATAAAATTAGTTAACGTGGATTCCCTGGATGGTGACCTGGCTAAGTCTGAGCTATGCAAAAATCCCCCGGACGACCTCAAAGAGCTTGTTTTGTCGTATAACAAAACCCAAAAAGCTTTGCTGGACATGTGCGCACCTGTTAAGACTCGAACGGTTGTTGTGCGTGCGCAAGTTTCATGGTATACGGACGAAATCAGACAAGCTAGGAGACAGCGACAGAAAGCTGAAAGAAGATGGAGGTTGTCGAAACTTGATTCCGACTTGGCTCTCTTCAAACTGAGCTAAGAGCAATGGTGTCAACAATCATATATATAACAAGGCACGACAGGCATTCTACACTAAATATATTTAGAATAACAGCTGTAATCAGCGAAAGTTATTCCGTGCTGGTAAACGCCTGTTTAATCAGTCACACGGCGATGAATTACCTCAGAATCTGTACACCTCCGCTTTCGCAAACGAAGTAAGAGAGTATTTGTGTCAAAGATTGTTACAATCTAGAGATCAATTTATACTGATATAATAGATCTACCTGCCTCCGCACCCATTACTGTTGATGGCACTGCTCTGTCAACTCCATCGTTATCTGAATTTAAGACCCTGTTTACCATCAATGATAGTTAACTGTTTCTTCATGTTTACTTATCTTTTACTTTTTATGTCTTGCATTAGATAATTCTATTGCCAGAAAAATTTATTGTCTCTCTTGGTGCTCTTAAAATTTCAATAAAGCGAGATGCAGGGGGAACGAATCTTGCCAGAGTTCAGTTTTCATTCTCTCGCCTCAAGTTGACGGTCGTTTCAACCTTATACCTTATGTACTGAAAGTTGATGTAACGATCTCACTCCGAACTAATGTCCATCTTGTCTTGGCAGTCATCTCCTTTTGCGTTCCTTTTCACACTCGGTTTCATTACTTCCAAGCTTCTAACCATTCTTTGCTTTTGTCGTTTTAATCCGTCTCTCAATTATTTTCTATCGCGATTTACCTTTAGTCGCATTTGTTTGTTCATTTCTTTCCTCAGGGTCTCAGTGGGGTGATGGCTTTTTCGGCTAACTGTTAAAATGTTGGCTAATTAACCGCTAACGGCTGATATCTTTCCATTTTTATCACCATAAATTTTTTCTTACGGAGCACCTTTTTACGACTGATGGTTAAAATTTGTCAATTTTTACGCCTAACGGCTAAATTTATTACTTTCTGCATTTTCGTCAGTAGCGTTTGTCTCTGTCTCGTTCGCGACTCGTTGGGCGTCTTACAACTCAGAGTAGATCTCTGAATAAGGGAACACCTTTCAGTGCCATGCAGCTCTACGTAGTCGCACAACTAAACAGCTCTATCCTTGGCCAGGCATTCAAGATGAAAGATAGGTATCATTTATGAAGCTAACGATGAGAGACTGGAATTCCATTCGTTTTTGCTCGATTGGGCCAGGTTCCCCGCAAGGAAGACTTTTTTTCGCCCCACTATTTGTGGAGCTGACAAGAAAAACATTGATTAAATGAGCTCCCAAGTTCACAATGTAACATTACAACCAGCGAATTAATTATAGGATATTACTACTAAACTACACAGCGCTTAACGGCCAGGCTCCTACTGACATTACTGAAGTGCTCGAGCCCTATGTACCAACCGGGAATTTGAGATCCTCTTCCAAGAACTTACTGTAAGTACCATCTGTCAAGCTAGTAAGTTATAAGGCTAGAAGTGTTTCTCTTTCGCGGCACCTAGCTTACGGAACTTTCGTCCCAACAATATCAAACAGCAGCTCACTATCAAATTTTGAGACCCTTCCATAGAAACGTCTTTTTAATCAATCTTACCGTCAGTTTAGCATGCGACATGGCGTTTGAAACTTAAATTCACGTACTGCTGTTAATATGTTTTTATCTCTCTTCTCGGATCCAATATTATGATTATAAATGTTTTTTAGTTTTTGATTGCATCATTGTAACGTGCTATCGAGCTAAAGGAAATAGCGCTATGTAAAGAAAGTATTTATTAATATTATATAACAATCTTAACAATATTAGATAATAGATAATTTTAATCAATTCAACAATATTGTGTAGTAAAAGAATTATTAAAAAAAAACTTATTTGATTGATTTGTTGAGTGAATAAAGTATAAATAAAGTATTGTTATTATTTATCAATCTTAATAATAAATAATAGATAATTTTAATCAGTCCAACAATACTGTAAAGTAAAATAATTATTTAAAAACTTATTTGATTGATTTATGTTGAGTGAATAAAAACGTTTTCGTCGTTTAAACGCAATTTCATACTTACACGAAGAATTTCGAAGACGTAAAGGAGGACTTAAGGACCGAGACTGTAAACGTATTCAGCCGTTCAGTATGCACTGAACTGAAAATATTAAACAATTGTTTCCAAAGCATTTAAAACACCGTATTGTCCATGCTGACAACTTAATATTTACTCGACTTCTTGTTTCATTTTCGATACGTCGACCTTTCTTTCGACCGCTTGCTTATCTCTATATAAACATATTAATTTTTGCAATTTTTGTTGACTAGTTTCTAAGTCCCGTAGTAATTTGGTAATATTGAAAAGATCATGAGCAATTCTTATATTCTTTAAAGTTATATTTTCATTAATAGGTCAAAGATTCTTAAGGGAATAAATAACACCCGTATTCAAAGCTGGACTTACCAAATCTTGCGCCTACATCTTGTTTTTTTTGCGGAACGCTCACAGGTGTTAACAAAGATCTGGTACCTGCCTGTGTAAATCCTCCTCATTGTGAAAGATTTACATATCACTTAAACATTGATATTGTAAGATTAGTTTGATGGTGACCGAACTTAATGCTCATGAAATGGAAATTTCTGCATGAAACTGAAATTTCATCAACAAAAGAAAGAAATCCCCCTCGAAAAAATAAATCATCGAGACGGTAATTAGAGGAAATTTCAAGTTAGCAGTACTCAAATGGCTGGAGAAAGGACTGTACTTCAATGTATGTTTTCAAATTTTAGGGTTCCTTTTCTCAGCTGCAACCATACAAGGTTATAAAAAAAATATAAGAAAACAAAAAAATAAACATCAAAGTGAATTATACTTATCTAGATGTTACAAATTTGCTGTTTAGTTTAATGTCTAGTGATCCACTATTTTCTGTGATTTACACAAACTGGTTCATTCTTGACGCAAATATTATGACAGAAATTAATCATGCTTAAACCATAAAATATCACCAGAGTTTTCAACATAACGGCAGTATCTGCCAGTCAACCACATAGCCTTGAAAATTGGTGTCTCGTCTTTGTAATAGAACTCTCCCAGAGCTTTCTTCAGATGCTCCGTGGCTTCAACTGCGTGGTAGTGAGGTATGAGTGAAAAAAGATGATGGGCAATGTGTGTGTCTCCAATGTGGTGGAAAACATGATTCAAAATTCCGTAATCCCGATCCACGGTGCACAGTGCCCCTTTAAGCCAGTTCCACTGTTGGCCTTTATAGTGAGGCACAGCGGCATCCGAGTGTTGTAAGTCCGTGATGAAGACCAACCAGAAATTCACAATGAGATAAGGGATGATATATACCTTCAACAGCCAAAAAGTAGAGTTCACATAAGCCAGGTAGCCAAGGAAACCGATCCACACCACCAATGCAATGTCACTGATAACGATGTCTTTATAGTCTTTCTCGCTAAAAATCGGGCTTTTTGGGTTGAAGTGATCTGTATGAGTGTGGTATTTACGTCCGGCGACGTGGAACATTAGATAACCAGGCCAGCCAAACAGGGACATTTTCAACAGGGACAAAACGTTCCAGGTGGGAGACAGAGCTGCCAGTCCATCTTTAGTAAACTCTTCTTTTGTACTGGGAACAAAAACTTCGTCACGGTCCATATCATTTGTACTTCGATGATGTTTTGCGTGACTTATTCGCCATGAATGATACGGCACAAGCAGCGCAGAATGTAACACAAGCCCAGTGTAGTCACAAACAGTCTTGCTGTCGGAAAACGAATAATGGCCACACTCGTGCGCCAAAACCCAGATGCCGGTGCAAACACAGCCTTGGCAAATCCAGTAGAGAGGCCAGAGAATATAGGACGCCCAAGGCGGTAGATAAGGATGGTTGAAGTAGCCCGTGCTTAGATATAACAACCACGCCATCGTTAAATCCCAAACAACATAAGCGTAAGACTTCAATGTGGATCTCTTAAAGCAATGTGGCGGGATGGCGGCTTTCAAATCCTTCAACGTAAACGGCGGATCGTGCGTTGGTCGGGGAGCCTTCTTCAGAGTTACGTAACTTTGCGGCATTATGGAGGTAAATTCTTAGGCTCCGGTGTAAGGATTTTACAGCTTCACTTCTTCGCCTCTTACTATCGAAACATAAACGTAAACTGTAAAATAGTAAACAGGAAACCGCAAAGATTGTTTTGATGTTATGTCTAGTGAAAGATGCGGTGGCTGAGGTGAAAATGGTTAGCATTAAATTCTATGACAACTGAAGTCGACCAACCAGAAACGAGGTTGACGCTTGTCGCGGTAACAACCGCGTGTGAATGAAGGTTACCCAAGGTGAAGTTCAAACAGATGGTTTTCTCTAAATTTTGACAACGCAGAGTTTCACTTTCGAGTAAGGAAGGTTCTATACGGGATGAACGTGATTTAAATCAACCTAACCACCATTAAAAATCATTTAAATGCTTTTATTTCGAAAATATTCGCGAATAGATGAATAATTCTCTGTCTGAGGCTTCATTGTTATGGTTTATAACCACGCTGTAGACAAATATCGTATGTTCTGGTGCACGTGATCATCAAGCCTTCGTGACAAGAGAGTATTACTCTCTTTTCAATACACGTGCTCGCTCTACATAAGTTCAGAGGTATTACATCTGTAACGGTTTTCATTTCAAAAAGCGGGTGTTTAAGAAAGCCAGTTTCTATATTACCTATGCTTTCGCGAAACACGATCAATTTAACGACAGAATTGTGTATATGAATATTTTATCATTGAATGCACCGAGCATAATTGGCGAGGATTTTATTTAGTGCAAATAGGAATGAAAACATTTACATATGAACTTATCGGAATTGTTTTAAGGTTTGGGTCTCGATCATTTTTCGTGATGAACTTTGTAAAATTGATCGCTTTTTCCAGCAAGGAAGCGTTTCAGGCCCTTTCATTGGTAAGATTTTATGAGAATAAACAAATGCCCTACTAAATTAAACCAATTGAGATGTAAACACGTTCAGTTTAAAAATAACTCTCAGAGCGACTTGTGTTTCCAAGGTCAATAAGGAAGTTAACTCAATTTCACTTCACTTAAATTGATTTTCCTGATTTTCTAACTCAGTTTGAATGACAGAAATGTAATCGAAGTTAAATGCGAAATTAGCTAAATCAAGGAGAAGAATTGTGTAGAGTCGAAGGGATCAAAACCTTTCGAGTCGGCGACCAACGCCAATTTGAAAGTTTGGAGTAGGTCGAAATAGTGAGAAATGACTTGAACTTACAATAACTGCGATATAAATATTTTCAAAATACTTACGTGGGTGTCAAGGACAAGCTATTTAACTTAGTTTTAAAGATGAATAAAATACAATCAATACGAGAATCTTGAAACCAGTTCAAACTATCTTAGCTGATTTAATAGAATTTATATTTCAAGGAACAACTTAGTCGCTTCACGCAATTAGCGCAGAGAATTATAAAGTTAACATGGAAAACTTTCGGCAAAGAGGGAAAATGCAGTATTGGTTACCAAAAACGATTTAAATTTTTTAGCCGATCTGGAAGTTTCCGCGTAGCCCTTGGTGGGTGTTTCCGACTGCCGGGCGTTTAGTGTACTTTGAGAACGTGCTTAGCTGCCGGGCATTTAACCACTTTTAAAACAGGACCTTTATTCCAAAGGTTATCTACTGCAATTATTGCATTTATTGAGATAACGAAAAATAAAGTCCTTCATTTAGGTTTATGTAAAAAAATATCAAGAAATTTTCGCAGCAACTTTTTGAATTTTGGCAATTTTGCAACTTTTCGGCAACTTTATTTGCATTCCAGTAGGCGACCTTCCAACATTTTACGGGCATAATTGGACTAATATTGTTTCTCTTTGACTATTTTTCAAGGAAGTTATCAGTTATCCCAGATTTAGTTTGCCAAATGCAAAGTGTCGAATGGATACTTGTTTTTAACCATTCTTTTCCCCTCAGTTTTTTAAAATTTATTCATGGATTTACAGCACTTATCAAGAGAAGATGGAAACATTTGTACTGAATTTTAACACCCAAAGGTTTTACACTATAAATGTCAAGTTAATATGTCTCACCTTTTACATGTTCATCTTAAAGAAAAGATTGATTTATTTTAACTTTTTCATTTACTGAACATGATGTCAAATAAAAAGGAAATCTTTTCCCTCTTATCACTTTCCTGATTTAACTGGTTATTCCAGTGGAACAATCATTAACAATTCAAAAAATTTGATTTACCTAAATAGTGTCAATGAAAATGAGACGACCCAGACAATAAAAATTATATTGATAATAGCAATAATGCTTAGTACAACTCAAAAAGTATCGAAACATTATGATTGTGATAACGATGATGATAACAACAGAAAAATAATCAAAAATAATAATAATAAAAAATTGTCAAACTTTCTAATTAGTATAACTTCACATTTGTATTGCCTTGAAATGTTTCATTAGCTAAGAACATTTTCACCTGCATATTCAAAAGTTTACTGCAGTATACAAACTGAATTTTACAAGGCATTCTCGAGATATTCTAAGTTTCAAAAAAAACACTTCACGATAAGTTATTTGTTATCCGTGTGATTTTTCTCTAATCTTTACTATACTCGTTCCTTCTTAGTTCATTCTCTTCATTCAAGAGTTTCGCTTCCCCATTGAATTAACGTCATCACTGTCGTGTTTTGCACACTGTACGTTATTTGTCCTATCGTTATAGCTGTGAACACCCTGAAGATGCCCTATCATGAATTGTTTTGCAGAGCATCAACTTGAATTGAACTGGGGGAAAATCGGTAAATTAAAACGAGGATCGTCCACATGCTCTGACCAAACCCTCTTTATATTGCGCATGCGGATCATGATGTAGAGTAGTACGCTAGGGCGCATGACCAGAAATATATCACCAGGCTACAGGATAGTCCAACAACTGGTGTGTACCAGGCTGAATAAAAAAAAAAGAAATTATAGAAATTTATGCATTGGACTTTGAAATTTGTGCGCATTTATGCGCGCATGTTATTATTAGAAAATCGTAATTTAGGTGACAGTGGACCTCAAGTCCCAGTCCCTCTCCTCGACCCCTCTTCCCCTTCCCTTCCCATAGAGCGCCCATACTGTGAAAATTGAGACTGCCGTAGGTCGCGTGGCGTACTCAATAACCTTAGTTGATATCTGACGCAGGCTGTTCATCAAAGGAAAGCAAACTATGTTTATGGGAAAGTGATACAGCAAAATACGTGGAAATCCCTGCGCAGGCCAGCGAATGCAGTGAAACAGAATGTACCAAGCTTAAAGCAAACGAAGACAAGCTGATTGCATATTTGCGCAGAGTAACTAGTCCTAGATTTGATAAAAAACCAAACAGATTTTTCTGTATGGCACCGTTAAATTTAGTAAAATTAAATTTTATCTGTGGTTGTTCTATAGGCTGGCTCCTCTAAGTGGTGGCTCTTTATTCACTTTTATCCCCTTCAAAGTGGAAGTTGGAGTGTTTGTTCCCATAGAGGGAGGAAAACCGGAGAAAATGGAGAAAAACCCAGGAAACAGTGACGAGAACTCAGGACAAGTAACTTACCAATAGTTTCCTCGTTTGGTTCACAGATCTGATCTTCCTCGTCGCTTTCATTCTCCCAGTTGTCATGATAACGTTGTACATTGATGAGTGGTGGTATAATAGGTTTGCTTGGCAGGCTGAGTGTGCGCTTGGAACGCTGGGTAAGTAAACTTGGTTGATTGAGAGGTTTGAGGGAGTGGGAACGATAGTGTCGCGCGCGCTCGTAGAGAGACATGACCTCTTTGTTCTTTGAAAAGGAGTGCTGTAATTGATAAAAAATAATAATTTAATCCAAAATATGCCATGATGAGGAAAGGGAATTTAGGGCCTAACCATTTGCCATGAGTATGGCGGAACATCACAACAACTGATTCTTCCCTGGGAAATCAAAAGATTATACACCTTCTACTTTCAACCTTGAGAATGATCAACGTCTAATTTTTCTTAACGGTATCACCCCTAGATCAAACTTAAAGCTCATAAGAAAAAATAAATGATCACAAACTGAAGAAGCTCTTGCGTGTTAAAAAATCCTCCCTGTAATGGTTGCTCCATAGGAAATATATAGATAATAGTATGGATGATATGCATATTGATTAAGGGTTTTAGAAAAAATTAATAACGTCGTCCTCTCGGTCCGTGAGTTACGGATGCTTGATTTTTTACGTTTAATTTGCGGTCCACGCGGAGAAAATGTTAGTAAAAAGACACGGACTTGAAATAACCTTAAGGACCTCGAATTCAATCTTTCAGGCAACACAGACGTGCATACGTCTTAATCAGACAAGACAGGCGCACATAACATTTATTTAATTTACGTTATAAAACCTGCTGCATACACAATTTTTCACTGCTTACACAACATTATTAAACCCTAGGTTCGCGTTGGTTTTCATTGAACCCCTTCACTTTCTAGATACGTTTCAAAGATTGCTGCTTTTGTGATTAAGAAATTATTTCACACATCCACTAATTTATTTTACTATATTTTACGGAGGTGGATTTTTAATGCAGTAACAGTGAGAGAAGCTATGAATTTTAGAAATGATATTTTAAAACATAACCGCTTTAAATGCTGTTCTCGTGCCATTTCGAAAACCTTACCTTAAATATTGAAATTCACACAGCGGTTCCAATATATAGGTCCCAATTTATCTGTTATCTATTCGCCAACAGGACTGATTTGCGCCGAATATATCTAATGCTATGAGCGAAAGCCACTTACATTAAGAGCTTTTCTTTAATGCAACTAAAATCGTTAATGCACATCTTTCAAACAGGATTAACGTAAGCTGAGATATCAATCACTTTGTCAAGTTCTACGTCATGCAGTGTCGTCACAAAACTAATTTTGCCTCTTCCATTATTTCCGCCCCTAAGACAATTACAGATTACACGCTTGACTCAATCCACTGTAAAGACAAAAGAAAGAACAAGTCTACATGAGAAGGAGTCTGTGCCTTGTTGCAACTGATAAATTCTCGGCATTCTGAAGATTTTATCTCGAAGGACCGCTTACATATTTCAGAGTTCATGTATGACGCAGCAAATAATCAAACTGGATGGTGTCGTCGCAAAAGATCACATTTTGTACACTTCGAGACGATTGTTTATATAACAAAGCAAAATGTTTACAAAAATTCACGTATTTATTCTCTAAATCCCTTCACGTAGCAAGGATTCGTATCATAATTTTTTGCTTTTTAACCTTAAAATACCAACTTATATACATATATATGAGCAGAAGGAATTCAAGTAGAGATTTATATTCCAAAAAATCGTGTACTTTTTTTTTTCATGATTTGAAGATGCACGCAAAATTTTCATCCAGCAATAAAGCATCGAAGCGTATAAATAATGAATAATAAAAGTTATTACTCATTCGATCCAGTTGTGTCGGTTTTATAGTAATAGTGACAAAGCATTAGTACATAGTCGTTATGCAAATTTAAAACAATTGAGATTCGACAAAGAAGTTTGTAGAAAACGCGCAGTTTCTCAAATTAATCTCTTTTATTTTTTCGCAATACCATCTGGATTTTACATAATGTTATCAGAGCTGTTTCCAGCAGTTTCTAATCTAAAACCCTTGCTTGATAACTTTAGTTCAACATACAAAATTGGATCTAATCTCTCTCTTGCAGCACGTAAAATATAAAATTTGCATATGACAAATATCCTTTTCAGCACATAACTGAACTTAATTGTTGCTTTGAGTGTTTTATTTTATCTTTCATATTGTTTGAGGTTGGTAGAAAGTCAAGTGAAAGCACAAAAAATAAGAACAATATGATTTTTTTTTTACATCGAAAAGCAACTAAGAATTACGTTTAAAAAATAGACGATTAAGTCGGGCATAGTTTGGTGTTAATTCCTAACTAATTCATGACAGGTCTTCGAGACCAAAATTTTTTAAACAAATTCGTATCTAAAAAGCTTCCAACCAGGCTATTTTCACTGAAAAAAATTACCTAAATTCGATTTTTTTCTGTGAAAATGTTATTGACATCATGGACAGAATGAACTTGCCTCGTAGTCTTTAACCCTTTAACTCCCAAGATCTCATTAGTAATTCTCCTTACTGTCTGCCATCTGTGATGTTAGTTCGGAGTATTTGGTATTGGATCAACCAATAATCCCCTAATTGATATTTTTCTTTATTCTCATCACTTGTCTGCTTGATATTATTTTGATATTGTAAGGAGAAATTCTGTCTTGGTCACTCATGGGAGGTAAAGGGTTAAATGACCTCTATAGTACTCATAAATTAAATAAAATACAAAGTAGTAATGAAATTTTCGTTTTCTTATCGTGTCTGACAAGGGACTTTTATAGCACGCACTTTCCAAGATGTTTTTGTCATAAGGGACTAATATAAAAACCCCCATCGCTACCAAAATAGATTTTTTCAATTTATGCATTGCTTCCTTCCTCATTTACACTTTATTATTTTCAAGTAAAAAATTGCAATCTGACGCTTCGAGAGTGGAACAAAGACAAACTTTACATTTCAGTTCATAAACCCCTTTTGTAATGCTTCACTCACCAAAATATACATGTTGACAATGCTTCACTCGCCACAATATACATGTGTATCAGAAGCGCTGCAAAGGACTATATTAGATTATATTCTCTAGGACATGAGCTACTGATCATTTAACACCCTCCCTGCTGCCAGCTTGTGCGAGGTCACTTGTCCTACATATTACTTTACTCTTAGTCAGTAACTCAGTATCAGTGAATCACAACTTAAACTATTTTATGAGGAGAGTTACATCTGATCATACGAATGAAATAAATATAGGGTTATCCGCAGGCGCCAACTTTATTTATTTACAACAAGCTTTAACTTAAGCAGTCGATGCCAAATTTTTGTCTCCCGTCGAAGCTGGGGACAACTAAGGGATAAAATGATATCCAATTCAACTGATAATTCCGTAAACTAAGAAAGATCCCACTCAAACAAATAGAGGATTCAAAAATAGTGCATTTTAAGTTATTTCAACGAGAAGATGTCGCTTATGAGGAGTTTTTTTAGAAAATCTTTTTGAAGAAACGCGGTGCATGCAAAGTCTTTGATTCGTGCAGTAATTTTCGAGATAAACAACACCGCTCCGAAGACGGCGAGGGTTTTTGTTAAAAGGGCAGGTATTCAGCAATACCGAGACGTAAATAGAAAAGGCGGTAGAAAGAAGAACTAACCTTAAGCTTGCCGGGTTTCAAAAAAGTGGCACAGTTTCGGGTCTAAACTCCTTCTCGCGCGTTGAATCGGTAAACGTTGAGCTTGTCTCTGGAAGAAAGAAACGCTCTCTCTGTAATTAACAATAGAAATCTATGTCTGGAAATTCTGATGAGATAAGCATGCACTATACTTTCAATCCTATTTATGTGGTCGAAAGTCTTTTTTTTTTATAGCATTTAAAGAGTATGCAGAGAAAATTTACCCGGCAGAGGGAGTGCTATATTCCCGAATGAGTCCATTAAAATCAGAACTAAACGTATTTGTTATGAAAAGCAGAGAATACAAAAGCAGCTGAAATTAAGGCACGGTTGCAATTAAATCCGCGTTAAAATCCGCTATTAAAAGTTTATTGAAGTCTAAAACAAAAGCGCAGGGCTACAAGAGAATTCGAACTGAATGCATTCACTGCTTTGAATAGCTTGATCGCATCGGCGGCAAATCGGATAACTAAGATAAAATCTTCCGTAAGTTTTCCACATGAAGTGCTGCTTGGACAGAGAGAATTAAAGATATTCTATCTGTAATGATATAAGAGGAATCTAATTTAGCGCAAAATCTTGTCAGAGATGTGTAGGAGTGCCTTTGTTTTAGAAAAATATTTTATCAGAGTAGTTATGCTGCAGCAAATTGCATTTTGATTACTAAATAGAGAATATATTATTTCATGGAATAGACGTCTGTAATTAAAAGAACTGCTTAATTTCTCCGGAGATGTTCACGCCCGGACATTTCATCTCCCACGACAACTCAGTCAAGACGACTTAATCACTTCCTTTCTAGGATCTTGTTTTTAGCCGCATAGGCGTGCTCAGAGGCTTCAATAGAATACTTAAGGGAAAAAAGACTGGTTCAATTCCTATAAATATACCTGTAATTGTCACAGATAAGGACGATCCTAACTTTTCATCGCAAATTTCGCTGAAGTTTTACTTTGTTTTGTTTTTGTTTTGCTTTTTCAAATTAATGCAGACCTGTGTAATCGATCGCGAAAATACCATCTGTAGAACTTGGGCAAGATCGGCAATGTGGGCGGAGAGCTTTTTTCAACCGCACTGAATATTTAATTGCTCGGGTTTTCAAATTTATTGTTAGTTTGTGTAGATGATACCCGAGTTATCCGTCAGATCTCGGAAATTTTATTTACTAAGTCCCTCGCCGTGAAAATCGTCAAGTCATTCACATGCTGCACTGTTCCATATGTTCACCAAACTCAAAGCATTAATTCTCATTCAGTGCATGTAACATTCACTTTAATATTTTTTTCAGGAAATTCGATTCTTTAAACCAATTCGAACTTTGGGATATTGCGTTCTATACTTAGAAGCGTTTAGGTTTAAAGCAAGCTCAGTGATCTTAATTCGGTATGAAAATCAAGGGTAGGAGTGGATTAGGAATTTCGATGCTTTATTTTATTCAAGAAAGGGTGAAATGAACGGGAAGGGGGGGGGGGAGTAAGAGGCGCACCGACACCACTCTCTTTGAGAACTTGGTCCCCTTATCCGTAGTCTTATCCGTGACCCCCCCCCCCCCCCTCCCCCACCTTCTTCATAAGAGCGAGAATCTGTTTTTCGAGAAAAGATTCGCACGGCCTTATGAAGTCTTTCTAGAAGTTCTTGCCAGAAACAATTAGTCTTCAAAATGAATAGATTTAATTTAGGAGAATGAAACGTCGGAACAAATAATGGAGATTATTTTTTTCAGCGGATTTGTCTCGCCTATATAATCCTTTAAAAAAAGCCTTAGGCATCACACAATCGAATCCTCTTTCGTTTTATCGAAAGCCAATATAACACAAACATTTTCACTCCAGTCTAACTATTGTACGATTCTAAACATGCTCTCATTCACTACATGAATAGGTATTCGTGGGGTAGCTACAGAAATTTATCTTCACATCCCGCAAAGAGAAAAAATAATAATTCTGTCACTCGCTTGAATTGTAAACAGGCTTGTTAATGCTAATCACTCATAAGATAAGACACTTACTATATCATAAAACTAGGATTAGGCTTTAAAGTACTTTAAAGTAGATATCTCAAAGGAATTATAAACAAAGCTTGAGTAAAGCAAAGTCATAATTTTACCTGGTTAGGCGCTCTCAGAATTCAGCGCTGCAGTAAGGGTGAACTAAATTTGTTTATCAAATAAAAAGGAAAATTTGTGAGGAAAAGATGCATTAAATATAATAATTTTCTAAGCAAAATGTACTTTATGAACCAGTCCTTGATTCATGCCGATTTTCGCCGCAAAGAGGAGGACTTAAATATTGTCCGAAAATTGTGTGATTAAAATTTACAATTACTATTTTTGTCCTAAAGTGCCTCATTACGAATAAAAAAAATCCGTCTTACTTTGTCTCTGGATCCTAAAAAACTGCGATATTGATCTGTATAGAAAGATAACTGAAAAGGGAAGTACTTACAAAGGTGGCAAGCTTTCAGCAGTAACAAATATATTGTTAAATTACTCATTTTTCTTAGCGCCTGGAAGTATCTCCTAACAATATCACAAACACAGCGAGCGAAATTTACCTCGCAGACATCCAATCATAATTGACCTTCCCTTTTGTTTATCCATAAATTGATGTCTGCCGGGAAAAGAAACAGCGCCTTCAATAGGAAATTATATTTTTGTGTAAACAAACATAACTTTCAGTTGAATTGTTTCCTAAAAATAGGCCGCTTTAGAAAACAAAAAGTGTATCCAATGTTTGTTTCGAAACTACAGGCTGGAACATCTGCCTCCGTTGTAAACATAATATGCCGCCGGGAATAAATACGACTACAATGGCTTTACTTGAAAGGTAATGGTCTCATTTGTTTCTCAAGCGCTTCAATTTGAATTTTATATTGTGCCCAGCCCCATAAAGTCTTGTTGATTTTTTTACATGTTATTTCTTGCCGATGATGCTCTCACTTAGATTGGGAATGGGTGTTGTTCAGCTTTATAATAGAAAACCTGTTTATTCGTTCCAGACAGCATGAAACTACCTCAAAAGATTGAAATATTTAGAAAGGATTTTTTTTTGGTAAAATAATTCAATGAGACGTCTTAGGTGTTTTTAGTCTACTGAAAGCCGAAACACGACATTATGAAAGTCGACTGAATTGCATCAAGGCTGATAACAAATTTTTCAAAACCATAAACTAGAAGCAGAGTGTATTTCGATTGAATGTCGCGAAAACAAAACCAAAATAAATTGATGACAACGGCCAATCAAAACACAGAAATGTTGAAAGGAGTCAATGGGAGCTGAAAGTGGAGAAAGCCAACCTGCTGAAGCGCGGGAAAACACAAATTACCAAGGCGTAAATTACTCAGTTTGCCATTCGATTGGTTGAAGAGATACAGCCAGTTTTCTACATCAATCAGGTAGAATGGTAGGGAAGTTAGTATGAATGAATAATGAATCGGAATCGATTGAATGAATCGGCGATTTTTCATGCGAGGTCTTAATCACTAGTCTGCGTATAGCTGGTGGTTTGGTTTGGGGGGAGGGGAGATGGGGCGCCTGCAAAGCCGCAAGGGGTACGAAAGACAAACAAAAAAAATTGTCTGCTACGCAGGTAACACATATGCAACACGATGTGCAGCTCAAACCAACATTTACGACAACGTGTTCAGTAATAATAGTAATTATGTCAGCTATATCAAACGACAAGAGCAATTCAAGAAATTCGTAACTGCTGATACAATCGCACATTAAAATAAATTTCCTTCAAATAAATTTTTGACTTGTCCAACATTTCTCAAATGATACATTTCAACTTTTCAAATGAGTTTTATGGCGGATTGACTGAGACTAAGCCACAAGAAAAAGTGATGCCGATGCGAGTTGATTCCGTTGTCACATAAATTGCACGTGATAAATATCTTTTGCCGGCATGCGCGTAAAAGTTGTAAACAAAACCTTCTTGAAAGAGAAAGAATCCAAAGATAGCTGGCATATCAGTTAAAACTTTCTAAAAAACTTAGCTTTTATTGTTATTCACCACGATGAATAACCACAAACTTTTCTACGAAAATATAACTTTCTAGTTTACGCTAGCTTGAAAGTATTTGCCCGTTCCAAGTGTTTTTCCAGGCCAAATATTTGCATGGATCCCAAGATATTACAAAACAGCTTACGTAGAATAAAAACGTACTGATCCTAATTTGGCTCTGAATTTTTAACATCTAAAGCTTTGGTCATAATTTTGTTTTATTGGTGGGGGTTATTAACTGGTGAAGGTGATCTGCAGAAAAGTTTTTCGCACAAACTTTTAAAATCGGCCCGTTCGGGTAGACGGCCCAAAATTAAGGTAAACAAACGAAAGACAAACAAAATAGTTACTGTATTTACACACGAGTTTAGCTTATGGGTATTTCCTTGTTATTGATTGCCTTTCCCTCCAATTTCTGCCCATGCTCAGGAAGATTGCTGAATTTTTCAACATCTGACGTACTCAAAACTTTCAACACTTTCAAGTTATAGAATTCGTGGACCGACTTGTCAGTGTGGGCGAATGACCGAGGATGTTTAGCGCAGTTACGAATTCCTTAGGTTGTACGCACGCATCTCATCCCCAGTTTCCCGCGTTTCCACAAGAAATACCCTGAACCAAGGTGCAGATTTGGCGACTAAGAGAGAAAAAGAGCTTGAAGTTCTACACTAAAGCGTTCACTTGATAGTGGTTTTCAAATGCACCCTCAAAAAAGGAAAATATACGAAATTGAAACGAATTAATTATTTAAAAATATGAACATGGAAAAGCTAAGGAATATTCATTCATTGACAAACTCCACGAAAAATAGGTTGAGGAATTTTTTTTTCAATTTTACTCAGACAAATTTATTCATCTCTCATGTTCGTTTGGCAACAAGGCCTCATCATTTAAAGCACTATCCAAGAGATTATAAACAGTTTATATTCGCTTGCACCAACTTATGTCATGCTTTTCCCTCATCCTGCACTTGGCCTGATTAGGTGCATGCTTTTTTGTTATTATAGAAATGCACTTAGTTTAACTTTATTTCGAAGAAATCAGCTACACAAGGGAATCCCTTGCAATTACACCATGATTCCGTCTGCTGATACCACGCGGCTCTCATCACTCTTCTTTGCAAAGCTTCTCTTGAATGGCTGCGACTGCTTCATTTGTGATTTTAAGCAGGCTGGCACTGCTAAACTATGTCGTCGCGATCAATGTGTGGAGGTGAAAGGCCTGATATGATAATTTTCCTATCGGGCTTTTGTAAGATTCACATCAACCCTTTAGCCCCTAAGGGTGACTAGCATCTAATTTCTCCTTACAATATCACCCCTGGATCAGAACCAAAGTCATGAGAATAGAGGAGATGATCATCGACTAAAGCAGCTCTTGATTGTGAAACAAATTCTCCTTGTCAGCCTCTTTGGAAATGTATAGAGAACAGTATGGAGAATATACATACTGATGTTAGGGTGTGAAGGGTTAAAACTAAAAGGCGTCGACCTAATTTTCGTCAGAGGGTATCGCTTAACGTCAACTTATTTCATTAGACTCTTCCAATAGCTATCTATCTATCGAAACCTATCCCTCCTCCGGGGGCATAGGCCGTCAACAACAGTCCGCCTTTCTAGTTGGCTCCATGGGTGGTCGGTAATTCTGAAGTCAACCTCGAGATCTCGACGCCAGGTATTCCTTGGTCGTCCTCTCTTTCTCTTACCCTGGGGATTCCAGCAGAGGGCCTAGGCCTGTCTTGTGACACTTGATGTTGTTTTACGAAGGGCGTGCCCTATCTATTTCCATCTTCGCCTTGTGATTTCATCTTCTGCTGGTATTTGGTTGGTCTCCCTCCAGAGGTCTATCTAGCGGACCAAGAATTTTGAAACACGATGCCCTCCATCCTCATTCACGTTTTTTGGTAGTGTTTTTGTTTTTTTTTGTTTCGTGGAGCGCATGACTGTGGTAGGCAACGCTAAGAATTCGTCATAGTCAGATATAGAAATTAGCCTCGTGATTGTCACGAAGATGATAACTGTCACGTCGGAAATTTGACATGCATGACGTATTTATTTTCACGCGAAAGTTAATTAGAAGCTCACACGGACTTCCCAACGCAAACACCACTTCCCTTGTTCGAATTAATGCGTTCTCAAAATAAATTCGCAGGAGAAAGTACTCGTGTAATCTGTAAAAACTGTTTTGTCGATCAAGCGCGATAAAGCTTCGATTCAGCGACTCAGTCGACTCCAGACATCAGCGACATAAGCAGCTAATCTTAACATTTCACACATCGCAGTAAGTGACACACAAGAAATGCTACGATTAGTGAGAAAGAAATTTACCGTAAAAGGAAACCTTCAGGAATATCGAGCAAAAGCAAAAATAAACGCATCAGAAAAAGGCAATAGAGAGATAACTACACTACAAATATGCAAGAAAAATGCTTAAGGTAATAATTACAAAGAGGCGGGAAAAGAGGAAAATGATGGAAAGGTTCAGAATCGCAAAAATCTCATTTAAAAAAAGGGAGTGGAACGAAAGATAATAAACGGAGAGCACAGACTTGTGCACGAACGAAGAGACGGACATGAGCCCTAGCAGAATTCAAAGAGAGGTAACGAATAACGCGTAGAAAAAGGACTGGGCCCAAAAAACCTTTGAAACTTCTTAAGAAAGTTCTGTGAACCATTCGGAAACAAAACAGTGTGTGAAAATATCGGAGAACAAAGAGTGTACACGCACCAATGGCAATTATAGAAATTGTTCCTCAACGTTCTACAACTCATTTGTCTTCCCTCAGTGATAGATGATACATACAAGATATATATATATATATATATATATATGCAAAATGTAATAAACGGTAGTAGTTTAAAAAATATATATTTATCTTTAAAGGCATTTTTTCCAACTGTTACGATCTTTTCCCAACTCACAACGATGTAGAAAAAAAAACTGCAAGTTACATTTTACTATTCTCTGACTTTCCTCTAAATTTAACCTCCTAACTCACCTCAGGAAACTTCAATTCATATCGAAATTTACTGACTTTTGAAAAAAATTAAAATGAAAGTCGTCTTACAGAGGGAGAAGCTCTTGGGGAGCAAGAAACCTTAAGTGCTTTGACTTTCTTGAATGGAATTGTAAAATTTTCAGTTCCGATAATCCTTCAAGTTTCTGGCAGTTCTATATCGAAATTCTCTGTATTTCTATCTCTTAACCCTCTCAAAACAGGAAGGAGTTTAATCATTTTGAATCTCTCTCAAATGTCAATAAGGCGGTTAATTGTCCTTGAAACATATGTAGAAACATAGCAGACTTCATTTCACATTTACCTGATCTCTATATTGATATTAAACATAAAGCAAACTGGAACCACGAAATCGCCGTTACGGATCAGAGCTGCTGTAATTTGCTCTTCCGGTGTTGAGAGCAGATTGTCTGGATGAGGCCATCCGTTATCATGTCTGTATGTCACTTCTTACTTAAGCTGTATCAAATGCTCAATCTGGAAAACAAATTTCCGTCTCTTTCAAGTACCCTTCTCAAACTGATTAATTCGCCATGTGTTGTCGGTTGTATTCACTGATAGCAGAGAATAACTTACGCGTCGCGAGTAGAAAAATGATATATTGCTGCGTATTTTTAAGACAGTATTGCAGTTAAAAGTTTGATTTTCTAACGATGAGGAGGTAAACCAGAAACAACCAGGTAACCAACGAAACAAAAGTCACCTTCTGAGCTGACGTGTAAATGAATGGTGGAAGAAAATGTTGAGAATTCGTATTCGTTAGTAGTACCGCGCGCAAGCTTTTTAGCTTCGTGATTACGAAATAAACGTAACCTCAAAGATGAGCCTGTTCGCTGAGTCAGCAACTTAGCATTGGACACTAGAAACATGAATGATAGCGTGGATGTTTCCTTTCCACAAAACATCGGCGCTGCAAGAGAAGTAGGAAAATACGTGTGCTCATAAGAAGAAGGGAAAGACTAGAGTGGGCTCAGACAGCGTTGTGAGAAAACACAAATCTTGTCATTGCCCAAAGTTTATACAGACCGTTTTAAAGATTCTTATGCAAATCGTCTAATTTCTAAGTACTCTATAGCGTTGTAAGTTTAGAAATTTTTTGCATGTTTTTATTATTTTTTTCACCTTTTTACTACTTTTTAACCTTTTCACCTTGTAATATAAGATTTGTAATTTTCACCTTGTGAAGAAATAGAGACTTCTGCTACCCCTACTACTTCTACAAACTTGATGCCATAGGTTAGGTTGTAAGGTACGTGAAAGCTACGGTGTGTGAATTAACGGGTCACCCAACTCTCTCATCCTCTCTAGAGTTGGAAATGCAGCGAACACAAATCCTTTTGATTAAATTTTCAAACAAACCTGTAGGACGGGAGGGGAGGGAGACATAAATATGTCAAGGAGTCGACTGACCCAAGAAATTGTTACTCTTGTATTGCTTATAGGGTTGTCAGGTTGCAGATTAGGTACAGGCTGCTTAAAAAAAATTTTAAAACTGAGATGTCTGCTCATAAAGAAAGGTAAAGTAGGGAATTATCGGCGATCGAAGGGATCGTTAGTATAACGCAAATTTTATGTAGAACAAGCCGAATGCCCACAGGTAAAAAAAACTTTGACAGTGCCGGATACAAAAATTTAGGTTGTAAATATTGGGTCATATTACAACGAGGACAGTCAAACATTTCTCCGGAATTTGACAGACCTCTTTTGATAAGATTTTGTTCATGTCTCATTATGGTAAATTAAACTTCACGAAGAAGAATATGTATTCCTTTGTAAATAAAAGGAAGGTGAAATAGTCGAGTAAAAGATAAATATGTCTTTGATGCATTTGAATGTAATTCACTTGCTGCCACTGATTTCATTGTTGAAATGAAAAGGCCTTGCTCTTGTCTCTTTGCCCAGACTGTAGTTTTCACATGCCGTAAAAACAGCTGAAGCAATTCCAACTGACGCTGCTCTTTTGTCTTTTGTGCCACGTCGAAACCACGTGAATTGATTGAAATACTTTCAAGGGAGCTTTATTATAATCAGACAATACAGGTTGGTTAAGTAACTATGTACCTTGTGATGTTGTTGCAATTCAGTCTGAGCTTATGTTGTATTCGTACGTGGTTGCGATTGAGACACCAAACCAAACTTTCGGACAGGGGACGTGGACTTAAAATTGTTGCGAGATTTTTAAGACGGAAGATTAGGTTAGCAGATGATGGGTGTACATTGTAGAGTGTAAATAGGGATGAACTGTGCTCTATTCTTCGATAGGCAGCCTGTGTCATTAAACCTGTCACCTTTTCGAAAAACCGGATTTGAAACTTCTGACTAGCCAAGCAGGTGAAAAGATTTATAAAAAGTTCATCATCGTCTTTTGTAAAAAGAGTAAATTTATTGTTTACCCTGAGAGTAGCGCAACATCTGTTCTACCTAGAGTTAGTTCACCGTACGACAACAGAACGCAAACATTACCGGACGAATCTCCATAAACTGTTGTTCTCTCAAGATCCCATGGAGCAAACATTGAGAAATACAAACTAACTGAGCGAGATGCCATTAATATTTCCGCTGCATGAAGCAGTTTAAACAGGCATCTGAACAACTGTTACAAAAGCGTTTCGCTGTTCCTCTGTGTGAATGATTCACTGGATAATTAACTTGTGAAACTTAGACAAGGTACTCGAAGTGAGCTCTTTACGTGACTGTGACTTATGTTCTGGCGTGGTTGCGTTGTTGACACATGTTGTATTAAAAGCTTTGACATAAATTTTTCGTATGAGAATACATAAGGCCGGTTAAAAATGTAAAGGTTACAAAGATTTTGAATGAAAGGTCAGATCAAGAATGTAAAACATTTCAAAAAATGAGACGTTTTAGAGCCACTGTATTGAAAAACTACAGTGTACAAAGACAAATATTTTCTACCTTCTCCGTTAATACACCAATTTCAAACATAAACTTGAATGAATTCTGCTGACTGTCAACAACTTAACAGCTTTTCGGTATCCAAAAAATTTTTTCGGAAAAAATGTTACCTAGTCAGCACAGACAAAGGAATCAGACCCGATCTATTAGGTGGCTATTTGTAAAATGGACTGAAATGACTGTGAAACCAAAGAAACTCTTGCCACAGTGATGACTGCCTTTAAACTGGTTTAATTCATAAAGTTGGAGAAATCAAAGAAGTTGTCAAGTACTAAATAATAATCCTGTTTGAAGGTTGTGTCATCTCTTTTAGTCTTTTATTCCTTGGTATTTTATCAGTGTTACATTTCTTCCAGTGCAGTGCTCCATCTAAGACGATGTGACGCACATAAATTTTGTGCAAAAATTCGTACTGAAATATGGATGTTATATGAGAGAGTTACTCACTGATGTAAAAAGATAAATTGTCATATTGCATGCCCTCCGTCATCGAAATTGACATGTTAGGATATTGATGAAATTGACCTGCTACATTCACGCAATCAAATGCTGTTGTCATGACCGAAGGCAACAATATGGAGAGTTTTCTTTCAAATCATACCGATGATATTTTCTTAAACGCAGTAAAAACATAGCGTGCACAGTTCGATTAAAGGCGCTAGAGTCCTGGGCGTGATAATGTACTAGCGAAATTACCGGCTCGGCTGAAAATGGTTGAATACCTCTCCAAGCGATTTATATAATCCGATATAAACAAGAATACCTGTTTAAAGGATTAAATGCGCTTTCGTAGTTAATGAAACCAGTTTCGTATCTTTAAAGACCTTTAAACACCGATCATAATCACGCCGACGTTCTCTTAAAATAACATTGACTGCTTGTATCTGTGATAATTCGTGTTTTGTCAGGCATCTTGCCCAATGGATTATTAGCAAACATCATCGGTGCTCGTTTGACTCTATACGAGATTTAACCTGACTGAAACCATTCTACCCTAGCTCACTAACTTGGCACTGTATCAGGATATGGACACAAAGTAATAAGATTGGCAGAGACAGTTTTCTGGTGATTAGTTGTTAAAGCTTCGGATCATATTCCATCTTAATCATGCGATAATTGAATTATCGCCTTAGAGAAAACCGCATAAATCATAAACGGAGGAAATACTCGTGGGCAACAAGATATTTGCTGTTGTTGATTTTACATAGCTGTTTGAAAAGAAAATATCAGAAGAGCAGCACAATCTCGAGCAGGGTTCATTCGAACAACGGTCTAATGTAAAGTTAAACACCTTTATCTTTTCCATCTACATGAAAAACACACATGCAGTGATGGAGTGAGGAATTAATTAAGCCAAAGGATATATTAATACACGTGTGTGGCTGTGTAAATGAACATACGTGAATCTAATACCTTAAATGGGTGATAATTGACTCCCAATGGCCATCCGAGTAAACTCGACACCATAAGATATGAGATAAGCGAGTTACTTTCAAAGTGATTTCTTCACCGTAAATCGAAAATATATGCTGTTTTTACAAGGCTGTTCACTATCCTTTCCCTTTTTTCTCCAAATCAGCAGAACTTACGGTTCAGAGAAATTTAATTTCAGTGTCAACCAAGATAACTGGATTATAAACAACGGTATCTTTTACTAATCTGTGGGGATTGTGGGCGATATGAGAAACGTCCACAGCCCATTTTGCGTGCTATGCGTCTAACCCGTCCCATCTGTGAACACAGATATCAATCGAGACCATTCCTCAAAAAGCACTATTCAGGAAACACATTACGTATATATGTATATGTCTCCAATTGACAAAGAAAAGCTAAGATGATAAAAATCAACAAATCAACGCTAATGGAACTCGAAGTGACAATCAACAACGTAGTGTCATTTTTAGCTCCCCGTGGGCCATTGAAGATCGACATCTGATGAACCTCTTTGTCTTTGCTATCTTCGCAACCCATAGCTTTACAAACTTCTCGTTGACCAGCTAACAACGGCAACTTAGCTAAAGCACGAGTTTTAAATTGGATTACCGTGCAAAGAACAACATGGCGTCGTTCAGAATTGACGATATTTTAGCTCGACCACAGGTATCCCGGTCCCAAACTGGCAGTGGAATTGGCGCATCAACCCCGATACCAAATTATCAACAGTTAAGCTTTGGCGTAGACCAAATACTCGCAAGACACGAAACGGAACAAAGAGAAAGACTACCTGTGTTAGGTAAGAAAGATAAGAAGAAACTTAAAATCTTGATGCGACCAACTCGCTATCTTGCGCTTGTTTCGCGGACGGTTTGTTTTCCGATTTATCCGAGATTACTTATTTTTTTACAGCCTTATGTGGCAGATACTAAGTGTGTTTCATACGTAAAAAGTCTCATAAAACATTTATGGTTTTATTTAAAATGGGTAGATTTTTAAACAGCTTGGCTCGACACTAGATCGCAACAGACAAGCGATAAACTTTTACGTCTCTGATTTTATCTCGCTGACCGTGAGGTATATTAACAAAAGGAAAAATTGTATGTTTATAACTGCCTTCTGCTTCGCCAACCGCAGAGGAAAATATGGTCGATTAGAACCTCAATTATCGTAAGTTATCCACTCCCGTTTTCGATCAATAATAACACTTTCTGATTGTGCATTTGTGTAGTTAAAAGCTTTCGATTTAAGCAGCGCGGGAACAGAGCATGGAATATTACGAACAGCTTCTCAACCTAGTCAGCTCGAGCAATCTGTTTCTTTGCAAAGTAGAACACAATGCGACACTTAATTAAAGAAATACCAAAGCATGTTTAAAAGAGTCGAAAGAAGAATATTAAATTAATTGTTTTCCAAGCTTATCTTTTCCCTTTTATCACATATTACTGCAGGTGAGCAAGGCAAGGCCTAGGCACCAATGTTATTTCGCGTTTATGTTTATTTGTGAAATGATCAGACAGCCGAGTTGCCATTCAAATATCTCATGGCCCTTTCGCTCGTTGATGTTTTCATCCTGTAGCGGTTTTTGAGCACAGCGCGCTCTCGACTGCTTACACTTGATCGTTATAATCTAACACGCTGTGCCCGGTTTCTGAAGCCGATCAAACAACGGAAACGACAACGTATCTATTGTATCAAAGATATATTTACGGAAGTTGCGCCCTTGTACGAATAAAACTATTGAAGTGGTTGACGCTCAGAGAGAAGGGTGAAAATTTGTTTTTGTCTTTGTCAGCAAATAGGTCGAACATTGCGGGCATGGCGAGCACTTTACAACTTTTATTTTCGCAATGACCCGTTATCTTCATTAAATGGTGTAAATAGTATCCCTAGTTTATGATTAAACAAAATCAATCTTTCAGCCTGAAAAATCGCTGTTGAGTATTCTGTCTCTGTAAATAGCAAATAGGACAGGAAGGTTGCTCAACCTAGGAAACGGTAGTAGCTGATGTTGTGACTCTTAATTCAACGCCTATCTTAGGTTTGAAATAAATTCCAACCACACTGAGCATCTATAGTTAACACTGATTAGATCTGTTCCTGCTTCTATGTACAATTGTCGAGCGGATCTGACATGGGGTAACAGCAATAACCATTTCTGGTGTCACACGTATTTCCTATAGCTAGAACATTTGCTTTGATGTGAAAATCGCTTTGTTTCCGTGATATGTACAGCACAGCAGACCAAAAAAGGCTCGGATTATATGCTACAATCTAAACAACAACTCAGAAGTTCTTTCTTTTCTGATCGTGCCTCTGAAAAAATCGACCATGAAGAACAGGGGCGCTAACCATACAAGAGAAAAAACATCAATTTTCTGACAAACGTCTCGGGTTTTGGGATTTTGGTTATAATAACAACGCGTCTTATAGGGCTGCACTAAGACGCCCTCTAGTTTTACGCTACTCAAAGGGATCCTCATTATTAGAGAAAAATTTTAAGGTGCGAGTTATCTTTAAAGAAATTGGCTCGATGGATAGACCTTGAAGTTGATAATTGTCTATTTGTCAAAGAAGGGGGTTATTTCATTAAATCTGGTTATGTGATGGTTACTTATGAAAACTGATGAGACACCTACAGTCAGTTAACGTAACAGGAAAAGACAACACTGAATTTTCGTGAGATTAACTGGGTTACAATTGTTCATGGGAAATGAGAGGAGAAAAACTCTTTGAAAGAGAAATGGAGAAAGAGTAAAGATATAGGCCTTTGCACAGATGTTATTGCAGAGATATGTCGAAACATTGGAGTATCAATAACCAAAAGCGATCGAATTCGCCTTTCGTTAAGAAGCTGAATTGTTACAAAAGAATTTGTTAGCTTTTTGATAATAACTGTACCATGTGTTTTCTATTTAAAATTCTGCTGGTTTCAAATCGATTTGTTACCAAACTATGGGTACATAGAATATGTACATAGCAAGCTGTGAAAGGAATTTCTTCGGTGTATTAGTATATTCTCATGATAAGTTCAATTATACTTGGTGAAAATTACTTCGTTGTGGTTATTTCCCTCTGTACACCACAACATGCCGCCTTTCGAAGGCCAACTGAACACGTTAAGTAGAAGAATCAAGCACAAACCCGTACGAAATATTTGTCCCGCGATACAAGACTGTGCAACATGTACGTGTAATTTACAACAAGTGAATCAGTATTAGCTGTCTTTTCTATGAAAACATATCTTTATATGTTTAATTGGTAAACTTATCGACCCGTAATACATTGTTTCCTTGTCGATTTAATGCCAACGTGTTTACGAATGATTTTTGAGATAACTAACATATTCTGTCTGCAGAAAGAATGGCACACATTTTTCAGACTTTTCTCAATTCTTAGGGCTTCAAACAAATATAGAGAAAGATATAAACGATTGACTTTTTGGGATAGATTCTAGAAAATACCTCTTTTTGACTATTTTTTATGTCTTCAGATATTAGAGCCTGAAATTATTTTAAATTTTACCTCCAGGACAGTACTTTTTTTGTATCTGTATACAGCTTTTGCTGAATAGAGGGGCGAATAAAATTTGCAAATCCTCCTTCAAGGTATCCGAGGCACAGTTATATGTCATTTGAAAACTTTCGATAGGAGATTTTGTAAGACTCTCGATGTTTTTTGTGTATCATCATGACTATTATCATCATGAACATGTTCTGTTGTTTTGTTCCTTCGTGCACAAAAATTAATTACTCCTCAATCTCTCCGACCATCTTTCAAGTCCTTTTAAGTCATGTTTCTTCTTTAAACGCTTTTTTCGTTGTGTTGAAGAGTATCATATTAATGACATCCTTTTAGCTATATATCATAATGGTTTAGATTTGTTTTTATAAAATAAAACATGTTTCATTTTAAAGGGGCTTTTAATCTCTTTTTCTTCATTCTTTTTTAAAAAGTATGAGAAAAAACCCTCTACAGATTTGAACTCCAACAAGAAATGTTTCAGAAACTTGGTTTAACTATAAAAGATCTAAGAAAGGTTTACTGGAAATGGCGAACATGTTGCAAGAGTTAAATAATAATTTTGTTTTCTTGTTTTTTATAGAAGAATGATGTCAATTTTTTTGAGTTGTAAAGCCGTTTAGTCCAGAAAAGACCTTTTGAATACTTTTCCTCAAGAGTAGGGTTACAAAAATCGGAAATGAGAACTTGAAAATCTCTAGAAGTGTACACCCCGAGGACAATGGCTCTGAAAAACACGGTTACTGCATTTCATTTCCCCTTCCATTCAGAAATGGCAGCTGCTTTTGGTTTAGATTTATCACTTTTACTATGGTTATTTAGGCTACTAGAGCGGACACTTGTTAGTCTCATTTTCACAAATAAAATTAGCAATAAAGAGTTGACGAAAGCTGAGTCCTTGCTGGGTACCAAGATTCCGAGGAAAACCAAACCTTTTCGAACTGTCTCTGTGGCTTCTGAGATGAAAGATGCTCCGGATTTTTCGCCTGACATGTTCAAGTGGTTGCAAAACGAAGGACATTTTTGTTGTCGGTGTATTGCATTTCTAACCAAACGCAAAGGTTTTATGTCTCCAAAAAGCTGTCATGCATTAGACAAAGGACCACGCCTTGTTCTGCCTCAAAACAAAACTTAAATACACAAATCATCTTAGGCGATCAGCTAGAAATGGATTAGACGCTAATTCCTTTGTAGTCGATGGTGATGATCACCTTTTCCAAGAAAGTTGAGAGAATGAAGTGCAAGATGAGTGAAATCAAGAGAGACAGATTCAACAAAGGCCATACAATGGAGGCGCGCCAATAGATTGAATCGGTTTTCTAAAATCCATTTGCTTATTTGTGTTGCTTTGTTATATGAATGCGATAAAAGCTCAAATGGACATCATTCGTCACCAGATCGGAAAGACAAATATTTTTACTACATAACAAAAACTATTCTGGATTTCAAAACTCACAAAGAACTATTAATAGAGTCAACGTTACTCACGAGATCTTTCAATCTAGCGTGAGAAAGTTTGTCCAAATGACAAGATCAGGTATTTTGTGTCAAACTTGTCTGATTTCTTGTACCAAGAATGGCCACCCAATTAGACGAAATGTTTCTGTTTTATCATAAGTCGCACGAAAATCCAAAGCCGTTTATAAGAATTTGAAAGGTTATAATTATGCTTAAGAGAAAGCTTTTGATGTCAATGGGACACGTGTTTTGGAGACTGAAAGACACGTTTCGGGGGACTTTCGAAAAACAAATTTCATTTCAGTGGGTAACACGGATAAAGTGACACTAATGGACTAGTGACAATATAATGTCCAGTATCATTGTAATTGCTTGAAGAGCTAGACAGTAGCTAATGAAAGCAGTTGACTTGTAAGTTTAACTTCTACTATCGCGAGTCTTTGTTCATTAAATGAAAATAAAACACCAGCCTAATTGCAAACAATATGGTTAACACAAGAACGATTGAACAATTAGCACAGCATTAGCACAATGAAGCAGCAATTAGTCACTAATATCAGCACATTTTTGACCTCGAATTGTTTATTTTATTTAAAAGAGAGCATTTCAAATTATCACATGTCATAAAACTTCAACCATGTTTCAGATATTTCTTACAGTATATAGATCCTAAAGCCAACGCCATCTGCCTTGGTTGACCAGAACTTCGATAGGAAAAACAAGATATGAAACACGATTTATATTTTTGAGGGGGGAGGGGGTTTTTTGAAATGCACATCTGGATGGAATTTGTTATATTATCATTATCATGATCGTTTTCCCACGTTCTCCCACACACGGAGATAAAATTATGTTTTAGATCGTGAAAAAATTATTTATCTGCCATTATGACCCACATGTGATTGATTATTTCATTAGTAACGGAAAAATAACAATAAATATTTCTTCTTGATACGAGTACCACATATATGACTAATGCGTTCTGTGATGATTCACAGCCGGCGAACGTTGATTATAGTATTCACTTTAACGACATGAAACATGAAGCGAGCGGGGTTCCACTTTCATTGCTGAAAAACAGCTAATGCTGTTTGATTTCGGGACCATGTATCACGGTTTTCTATTTCTTGACGTGTGTTAACGTAAAATGACTTTTTCAACTGTTTGAGATGATTTCTACGTGTGGGTGTTTTTGAGAGAGATCTCTTTCGTAGTTTGAAGGTAAGGTCACTTGTGAAGAACAGCAGTAACGAGAACTCTATTTTAATGGTCACGATGAGCAGGATGTAATCTGGCAGACGTGACCTATACAAACCATCCTGTAAGACACAATAAACAGTACAAAATGACAGTACTACATGATCACACTCTAAGTTTTCTTGTTCTCATAGATGTAAACATTTTAACAACTTTTACGTAGCTTTGCTGGAGTAGTGTCAGTTTACAAATGAACTGCTTGTAAACATGGGTTCATCAGAAGAGTAAAAAACGTAGCAACAACGTAACCTCAGTGTCTATGAATTAGGTTTTTTGGCATCTAATTGAGACACTTAAAGCCTAAGTAAATCTAGGTAACGTTTTCACTGGGGTGATTAAAAACAATCTTAACTCTTCATTTGAATGCAGACAACCGGAAATTTCTAATCACGCGCAGCAGTGATAAAATCACATAAAAGTTCGGCAAGAAAACTTTAATTTCAATGCAGTGATCGCTAGTTGGATTTTCATTGATATAATAGAGGGTCATCTTCGATTCAAAACAAAACAATAAAAAGTATCATATGGGAGAGCTTCTCAATGGCTTTCATTAAATTGGTAACATACTTAGTTTTTATGCACACAGGCATACACATTACAATTGGGAGTACCTTGTACACTATAACAGACGCCACACGAAAGTACAGCTCTATCGCTTTCACTTGCATAATCACACACTAAGTTTTCATCTAGAGATTTAAAAGTTGAAGTCACCTTTTACAGCGTAGTAAACATTACCACGTGAAAGTACAGCTTTTCTTTTGAATGGTCTCAGTAAGGGCTTAGGGCTAAGCTTCATCTACCAACTGAAGGGTGGAAGTATCCTGTGATGTATTGTCCGCAGAATTACAAATCAGAATACAAGCATGCAAGTTGTATGGTTGAATACTCTATATAAGAAAACCACTATGAAAGAAACTTGAAGATTTTCATTTACGATGTTCCTTAGAGTACATTGTGAAACGCTGTGAATAATATACAAGGATAGAGCTTTTTGTTCAACTTACAAGTTATCAAACAGGAAATCTCTGTGTAATGTATCTGGTTCCATGGCTTATATTCTTTGAAACGTTTTAAGGGGCGAGTTTCTTATCTTCTTAGACGAAATAACAATTTAGGTGTGACTTTGCGAAGGTAGTGATATTAAGCAATGAATGATTGTTTCGTTTTATTGGTTTCCTCTTGAGGAAACATCAAGCAATTGCCCAGGGGATATCTTGCGGAGATGTCAATGAATAGTTATGACTCAATCACCACACCATTTATACTAATATAAGAACATAAAAAGTTAACTACCGAATGCTAGTTTGTTTTCTGGGGGCACACTGTGTCAAATCTACAACCTGATTTTTTATAGTTTTTCCCGACGCTCATATGAATGACTTAAGTAAGTCCTCTGAAACTCTGGATTAAGTCAGAATTATGATCTTTTTGCAAATGGAACTATTTTTCGTTTAGCACAAAATCTGAGAGTATTTGAATCAAATCGTAATAATGAAATTGATCAATACCTATTCATGGTCGAGTTCTGCCGAATAAGCTTTCACTTGACTTGAAAACCTAACCTTGCCATTTTTATCCTCCACTAAGGAAACTGCTCTTTAATGTCACTGGCTCTATAAATTGTATGAATGTAAACCATATAGACTCCAGTCCGGTTTCAGACTTTTGGAGATATCGCAAAGCTACCTGATCTCACCTTCCGTAAGATAAGGCTGAGATCTTTCTCTTCGAATAAAAATTCATAGTGGACATACACCCTCTGTGTTTGATTCATTATTCACACTGGTCGATAAGAAACACTACCTTATTGTATAGTATAAAGATGTTTCTAGTCAAGAGATTTTAAGCAGGTCATAATCTTTGCTTCTAAAATAAAGGAATTTTTAACATAAATTCTAAGCACCCTCAAATATGGAGCTCCTCAGTTCAATGTAAATACTCTAACCTTTTCTCTTTCATAATTTAAGGATGTAATTTAGAATGATCCTATCTCTGAGGTATTAATTATTAATTTTTATGAATAGTTTGGTGATTTTTTTAAAACATATTGGATATCTAGTCTGTAGTTAAACTGTTATACCTACTTGGTCATTAAATTACAGTAAATACATGAGGCAAATCCAAGGGAAATCAGTTTTGCTTCGAGTTGGCAGGGAATTCGAGTTACAGACGGTTCGAGTTATCGGGACTCATCTTACTAATTTAATGTTACTAGTCGTTGGTACATGATGCTGCTATTTCTTTGCAATCAGATTTTTATTGGAAATAATTAATAAGTATTAATCTGCCTCTAGTAATGCCAGTAGTTGCAGTAATAAATGCAGTCTTGTTTTATTACTTCCTCCTTTTCCGTGTAGATGTAGATTTGTGCCGGGGGGGGGGGGGGGGGGTTTTCGTTTTTTACTATCCTTTTCCTTTTATCGAACGAGTAAGTTAGAACCGTTTTGACGACCTGCAATTTATTTTGTTTTCATATATTTGTATCAGTTGGTTGCCTGGCTCGGCTAGCCATTTCTAAGTTTTCTAAGCAGCCAGGAATCTTATTTAATTTTCGCGTAGGTTAGGCGTGAAAAGTACAAGTAAATATTGGAATGGTTGTTGATATTGCAGTGGCTCTTTTTGGTGTTGTCGCTGTTCAGTTTTGACTCGGTCACAGCTTGAATTGACCCAAAAAGAGTAAGATAGATCATAAATATTATGCTGCTTTTCTTTCAGGTGCTTACCCATTGGTTCCTAGCGCATGTGATCACTTACACGCCACTTATTGGGCTTCACCTTATTTAGCTACGCATGCGCAGCCTTTACTTTGTGGATCGCTCCTTCATTCAAATTGTGAAGCTTGCTACAGCCATACTCCATACTCGTACAGCTCATTAACAGGTGAGATAGAGTGCTTAGCTTTTAAATTATAAAACAGTTTAAGACCAAAGTATTCATAACCGCCAATCAGATCAAATGAATATCATAAGGAGCTGATGAGGACTAAAAGTAAAAACAAACATCCTTTCTAATCCTTTGAACCCTGAGAAAGAATGGTATCTAGTTTATCCGTATAGTATCACCCCTGAATCACATTTAGGTCACGAAAGTAAAGGAAATGATCACTAGCTTGAAGATGCTCTTGACTATCAGACAAATTCTCCTTGTAAGCATCTAGGAAATTATGGAGAAAAGTATTGAGATTATGGTGGTTAAAGCACAGGGGACCGCGAGTGACCGAGGTGCAATTGGTGCCGGTTCACTTTCAAGGTTACGCGAGAGGGTAACGTGAGTTTTAGGGATCGATTGCTATGAGAACGATCCCCAATATTTACGTCAAATAGAGAGGACCTATTACTTGATGGGTGGGCGGCCAGTTTATCGAGCTACCTTCAAAATGGCGGCACATTTGAAGAAAAATTTTGAAATTCTAGTTTAACAAAACGTGGGCAGTAAAGTCATTTGAAATATACTTTTCAGTAATGGAGAGAGAAATTACACGGTTTCCATTGCGTAGTTCTCTTTAAAATTTCTAGAATTATGGTATCTTCCTTTGCTAATGTTGATAGCAGTGAGGCCATGTGGCCGTGTGACTGGGTGGCCGAGTAGCACATAAGTCAGTCTGGTGGTCTCGGGTTCAAGTAATCCACCCTGCTAGCCACTGGATTTGTTCTCGGTTGCCCCGAATTCAACTCCTCGGCTGCTCTCTGTAAATTGCTAACTGGTCCGCTTCTTGACAGTGGGTTTATTAAACACTATTTTTTTATGTTCATTTACGATGTTTAGTTACAGTTCGTTTGAATTTTGGGGCTTAGATGATACTAACTTCATGTAAATCTGGTTTATCCCAGTAGAATAAGGTGCATTGTCATTATTCATAAACACGGGTTGGACAGTTGTTGGTACTTTTAGGCTGAGGTTCTTGAGTTGTTTCTTGACATAATTATCCAACCCGTGTTCGTTAGCCGTATATTTAACTGAGACCTAAAGGTAGAAGAGAAAAACCCACAGATCATAAACCAACAACTCGTTGTTTATCGTTTTCAATATGACCTGCGTGATGCAGATTATGTAGGCTATACGCGCAGACACTTACACATGCGTGTGGACAGACATAAACAACGGTAATCCTTTATGTAGAAACACCACCAAGACAAATATGACAAGGTCCCTGAAGATCTACTGAGGAGCTTCGATGTTCTAAAGAAATGCAAAAAGTTAATTCGATTACTTAGTGCACGAGATGTTGTTCATCAGAGAACTAAAACCAACTCTGAACTTGCAATCCGACTCACTCCGTGTTAAAGTATTTCAGTAATTTAATCTCACATTCTTTATCATTTAAATTTATTGCGGTTATAAGTACTCGCAGAATTCCTAATCCTAACGCTTACCTTGACAATGGCGTCATGAAGACTCCGAAACGTCGGTTCACATCGCTACTGTTTACGTGTTTATGTATAACAAGATGTTTATCGGCAAGAGTTATTATTATCATTTTAATTTCATCATCGTCATTACTATTATCATTGCTATTATTGTTATTTTCATTATTATTATACACAAGGCTTTCTTTCTCCTTTGATTATTGGCAGGCATGTATGGCGAATATGGCACCTCTGTTCTTAACAAAACGATACCAGGCCAAGTCTTACCCGGCCAACCAAAGCCGAGGAAACCAAGGAGGCCTTGGACAAGGGCAGTGTTTTCTAATCTTCAAAGGAAGGGACTGGAAAAACGCTTCCAGCTTCAGAAATATTTAACAAAAGCCGATCGACATCAGCTGGCATCTATGTTGGGGTTGTCTGACAACCAAGTGAAAGTCTGGTTTCAAAACAGGCGAATGAAATGGAGACAAGAAGCGAGAGAGACAATAACAACCGGAAGTCCTGAGGAAGGTTCAGATAAGCAAGACCAATAGTTTACAGTCCCTCACGGTCGTAATATTTTAAAGCTCAAGGAAGAGAAGACCGAAAAATCATCTCTTCACCGAGAAATGAAATAAATTAGTTACGGATGAAAATATGTATCCGAAGTTAGTTAAACAGGAGTTTAATTTATTAGGTGATAAATTTATCATCTTTGTGTAAAAAGGTTTAGAAATGCTTGACGTGAATTCCAATGGCCCGTTTCTCGTATGTCCTGATGGTAACCGGCCTCAAAAAACTGAATTTTTTTTTACTTGTTTACATTTAGGTTCGAGACATTAGTAGTTGTGATATTCCATGAAAATATCAGGAACGAAACAGAATGCACTGGTATTTGAGTTCAGACCAGCTGCTCTGTTCCTTCATAGACCTAGATTTTAAAATGAGGTCTCGTGCTAATAAAGTAACCAGGACCTCGAGAAAGGCCCCAGGTCCGGTAACTTGGTTAAGTTCATTTGAATCCACGGACGAATAACCATGCATTCTTAATCAGAGGGTTTCAGAGTTTTCTCAAGACTTTGCAACCTTCTTGTTTCTACGAGGAGATTCTTTATATTTTAAAATAATTTTGATAAACATTCTACTGTTCGCAACTCGAAAGCGAGGCTACTTGGTAAACTAGTTGGTAAACTTTTTATCGTGTTTAGTTTTATGGTTACTTCTATTACATGATCAATCCCTTTGTAAAATCTTTGAGCTCAAGAGCTTTTGCTTCACAATGAAAGAAGCAATCATATGACATCTGGTGCCACGTGCAAAAAAGGTGCCAAACACGAAATTCAAACATCAAAATTGATGGCATTTGTTAAAAGGCATATACATACATTAGTTCAATGCTTAAAAATATTGTTTACGCTTTCGTGATTCGTCATAATTTTTAGGAGGCTTTTCTGTCAGAGAAAAGCATGCTTTTAAAGTAAATTGATGCAGAGATACGTCAGAACTTTCTAGGATAAATGAAAATTAGAAGGATGATCATGATGTTGACTATAGGACTGTAAAATGAGATAAATTTACATGAAATGTCACCAACAAAATAAAGAAAAAAAAAACTAAGAGATAAGAGACTTAAGACACAGATATAACGAGTTCAAGTGAAAATAATGGTGTCCAGATATTTGTAACCTTTTTTGAACTTCCTTCAAAGAGAAGGCGAACACAAATTATCAGTTCTAAGGAATACATCAACACAAGAGGTAGCACTGACTCGCTTAAAGAGAGAGGGATAGGGTGATTCACAGAGAGTGTAATTGATAAATTTGAAATTTTAGCATGAATTTTGCAATCTAAAACTGACAGTGGTGTTCATCCTCCTAGTTCATCTTTTACTGTGATCTCCGCTTCAAAGTCACTTCGACGCAAAAGAATATTCGCCACACAAAATTTGTTGTATGCCACACATGAGCACAATACATTTCTCATAGTTTAAGGATAAAGGTGAAATATTGTCGGAAGAAAGCTGTGTTTTAAAATTAAATACATCACCGATCTTAAAGTCGCATATACTCCTCTTGATTGCGGGTCACGACAAGTGAAACTGACTACTCTTCGTTCATTGCCTTTCTGACTGAGAAATCTTTTTAGGATCAGTTCTGTCTGAAGGAAAACATCCATGGGAAAAGCTTCGCAATTTTGTCGACAAATGTCCTTTTCGAATCGCTTATAGAAGCATATTGGCTATCGACGAGATTTTCATTTTCAAAAACTGGTTCGTTATTTTAAACTTTTCTAAACTTTTCATCTACAATGTAAATAAAAAAAAAAATTGAAGCTTGAAGGGAAAACTTTGACGCACCTTATAAATTCGATTTGTGACAGGCCACCCAAGCCACCCGCTATGCTGTAAATGAAGTTTCTCTAATTATATTAAAAAAGGAACTAAAAGGAGAAGTTTAAGGTTGCTTTTGATAAACTCTTACATCAGTGAAAGCTTTTCGTTTAATATTGAAAAGAGTTCAATTACATACTTTACTAGCCATTCGTATTTAGTTCAGTTTAGCAAGAAGCAAGAGGCGCACTTTCAAAGGAGTGCATTGATCAACATAAGGTATTTTAACGAACAGGAAATAATAAATGGTCGTCACATTATGAATTTAAAAGTCTTCTTTATTTCATATAATTTATATCAGTGTCAAAGAGAACCGATATGGAGGTGTGAATCTGTTAGTTCCTAAAAAATAACAGTCACTTAAAGATTTTGGCTTCGGCACTTTTTTCCTTCCTTCTTGTTTACATACTTGGTGTGGTTTGGGGATGTCGGCCGTTTTTTGTGCATTCGAGATAAGGTAAATTCATGATAACAAGCGAAAAAAAATTCGTTGAGTACCCAAATTCGAGAGTTAATTGATTATTAGGCGCTGGTAACGACCAGACTGCAGGTGTTTTAAGTCAAGTTTCTTGTAGGTAATTCGTGGTTTCGTAACTGGCATTGTTCTAATTTATCGCCGGCGTTAGCCGTCCGCCACAATCAAACAAGCCCATATGGCGGTGGAATCGTTACAGGGTAAATTGCGGCAGGCGGATTTTTTTTCTAACGGATATTTCACCTTTTTGCTATTCTTGTTCAACTTGATTAGAAAAGAGCGATTTAAATATACTTACTGATAAAGACAACGGGTAAACCATTATGCTTTAATTTCATGTTGCATTGGCCGAACGGTTCACTAGCCGAACGAGGAAGATCACAGAACCCAAGAAAAAACGGGTTTTCTGATTAAGTTTCCCTGTATCTATAAGATATCCGTATTTCTGCTGCTTTTTTTGCATGTACAAGGCAACAGTTAGAATTACCAGCGACCTATTTCAAAGAAATTGAAATTGTAACAATGTTGATATGTGTTACTGGATAACACTTATTGAATCTTTCTGTAAAAAAAAAACAACAACAACAAATATATTCCTTCCACTTTGTACCAACTTCACATGAACGGAGATTGAAATTTGAAAAGACCGAAAAATGGCGAACGATGGCCTAATGAAGAATAATTACCAGAAACATATACCTGCGTTAAGATAATTGATAGAGAAAACCACTAAACCAAAGCTTGCTTTGTTGAAAGCCAAGCACCTTCAATCCTTTGAATTCCTTACAAAAAAGAAGTCAATTGGCCGGCAAAGTACGGCATTATCATTAGCTTTTTTCCTGATTTAACCATGAACAATAGTAACAAAGGTTTTAAGACGCATATTTGACCGCTTCATAAGCTTGCCTTTGTGTTAAAGTAACCTGGTATTTAACATTTCTTTCAGCTTTTACGCGTGGCTAGATTTTCAAGCGAACAAAGGCGATCTATTGTCAGAGAGAGTAGCTCCAACCATTGACAAATATTCTTTTAATCGCATGTCACGCCTCCCCAGTTTTTGCCACTAAGAACAAGTTCTTATTTCCGAAAATTAACAATTTCACATGCATTTCCTATGCGCTTTACTCCTGCGAAGTATTTCAAAGTAGCCGCTTGATTAAAAGATTAATAAAGATAGACGCATGAATTTTCTTCTGAAACGCTAAACGTCAATTTACCAGACATAAGTTTCATTGATAGAAGTATATTGCTTTGTTTGTGTATAATCTGCCCGCTCTACAAAATCCTTATTTAAGATTGCAAACAGTCTTTTATTAATATTCTTTATTCTAATTCCGCTATATTTGGCGGAATTGTTTTCATATGGTATTGTTTTGACAGAAGTTTTTGAACACATTTTCGATTTGCGGTCACCAAAATAAAAATTACTAAAAACAAGACGCAAGAAATCGGTGAGCCAAAATTGCTTTTGAAAGACTCTAAAGTTATTTCTTTTTCCTTTTAGCTGCGAGCCGAGAATATGTAGTTTTCTGATATATTTATGAAAACAGGACATGGCAAAATTAACGCCGGCTTTTTCATCTGGATATTCGTAAGTAATTCGCGAGATAATAAGCCGTTAACTCAATACCGGGTATCAAGTCATATGCAACAATCATTCACAAGTGATGAAATTATTGACTTGGACATCAAAGGCACTCGCCGCCCTGTAACTTATTCAATACTGAATTTTTCTGTACATAATTTCCAAGGCTCTTGGAGACATTCGGACACCTTAGAGGCTATCGCATACTCTACCATCTATCAGTTTTACACTCTTGCAGTTCCTTCCCTGGTATAAGAACATCATTTAACTGACAGGTAAGCTTTCGCTTTCTACCATGACTGAGTGTCTGGCTTTTTTAACCTCCAGTTAATTTTAGTTTCAAGAATGAAGGAAGGTGAATTGAAGGTATGTTCGTCAAAGGATGAAAAGCTTTGCAATTCTACAAGCTTTATACCACGAGTTAATGGAAGCGTTTAAAGTTTCCGTAGAGATGTAAGTAAGATATTACGCTTTTGTTGGACAAAAGATTAGGATTGAAATACTTCTTCGTCGCTTGTGTTTATATGCAATAAAATAACCTCGGAAAACTTCACTTGGAGTAGCTCTTCAGTGAATTACTCCCACTACAGACTGTTAGCACTTTAAATTACAGTTTACATACTTGAAAAAAACACCACTTTAGCTTCCATTGAATGATTCAAGGCACAGCACCGACTGTACACATATAATGCAGTAACCAAAATTAAAAACAGTTTATTTAGTTAATATGTTTAGATCATGGTGATAAAGTCCGTTGGAGTCCTGGTTGAAACACTATGTTTTTACAGCTAACTATTTGTCTAAAATTTATCACAATTTATTATCAGGGTCAATATTGATTTCAATCGAAAGAGTTTCGCCATGTACTCTGTATACAGAGAAAGTATTTGCTCTCTCTGTCTTGAAATTCAGAGATCACAAATATGTGCTTCGGTTCAGCAAAAATGTTTGTCCATAAAAATGTCTTGTAGAAATACTAGCGAGAATTATTTCTGAGTCAATCTTCGTCATGCATTGTAAAGAAATTTATTTGCAAATAAATTAAGCTATGAACGAATGTTCAGATATTTACATCCTGCGGAATTCGAAAACGAGGTGTTAACTAGAAAGAGAAAACAACTATAAATTTGTATATACCTTTTAAGAAAACCGATAACAATCTTTCTTTCTAAAAATAGCCACAAGAGTTTCTCAATCTACGAGAAGGTTTCGGAATCCACAGATTATGTCTCAACCGCCAAATGCGTCTGTTGTATGTCGTTTTCAATTGCTACTCACTGTGGCCCTTCTCAAGAATTACGTTATTTACTGTTGACCGTTGTACAGAAAGGGCAAAATTTAAAAAGTATCGGCACTCGGTATCCTTACTCGATGCCATTCATCTAAGCGCGACGCATGCTGGCGTACTCGGTGACAAAGGAGTGGTTTTGACCTTCTAATTTTGTGTAGAAAACGTTCAACTTTACACAGCCACTTAAAATAAATCGTTCTCAGAAGCGTTTTTATTCCCAAACGATGCTTAATTTCGCCGTATTTTTTTATACGCGTTAACCCGCTTAAAAAAGGAACCTGTAACTCCAACATAACTTTGCGTTTCTTTGCATTATTTTTGAAGAATCAAATATTGGGAATCTTTCTCATTTTCTTACATTTCTGAATCTGCACATTATTTTCCTTCGCAAGTTTAAATCCTCGATTTTCAACTTTTTCTCTGTCAAATACAAAATAGGTATCGAGGAGCGTCGCCTTGTTTGGGTATGTTTTTTTTTGTGTTGTGTTTTGTTCTTAACTCATACATCGGCCAAAAATATTAAATGATGCGAGGTTACAATTTACGCTGATTACACTAAGCAAAGGCAAAGAGGAAATTAGCTTCAAAAGTGAAATATTTCAAAATCAAAAACATGACAGACAGTTCTTCAGGAACACCTGCCAGTAATAAAACAGTTTTCCTCGCTTGTTTGACTGAAAGATGATAGTCACTCCAGCGACAAAAGAAGATATTATCATTCGAGGAAAATTTTTATTTTGCGAAGAGAGAAACTGCTCATATTTAATTCAAGGCTTGAATTAAAGGTGAATCAAAGGTTACCTTGTAGGATTAACTCATAAACGAAGCACCTATAGTGTAAGTGTTGTCATGTTTACCTAGGGTGTGGTTAAAAGAAAGAAAAGCAAGTTTATTTTACAAATTGAATGGATGGAGCCCTTAAGCGATTATTTTCCAAATGGTGATCTTGTTAATACTAAAGGAAAGTAAGCCAGAAATTGGAAAAACCTTCCTTTTTTAGATAATTTCCCATCTTAAAAGAACATGTGGAGAGCACTTATTCTCGAGGAGTTGAAAACCAACATGTTTTGTTGTTAGCTCTGTTTTACAGACCGCACTACGGTCTGTAAAACAGCCTTGGTGAGTTCATTAAAAGGCAAATAGAATACCTTTCTAGTTCTGAGAACTTCAAGTTAAAATTGCCTTCTTAAACACTTCGACTAAAGCTTTTAAAATGGACTAAAATTACTCTTTCAGAGTTGGTTGATTGAATTGAAAATTTGATTGGTAATGTTCAGAATTTCTAAGGACGAGTGGCCATAGAGATAGAGTGAGTAACACTTAATGGCTTTTCACATGTTTCTCCAATTTTTTACGTCACTTTCTTTGGGTATTTCTTACCGCTCAATGTGCGGTTGATTTGTCGGAATTGGTTTATGCTTAAGAAAATATTTCATTTACAACTGAAGCTTCGCCAGCAATAGTTCGATCCTAGTATTACTTTTGAAAGGCGACAAGATAACACAAAAGTTTAATGGTTTCTTTTTTCTCCTTTGTTACTCGTCTCTTTCCCTGAAATTCTAACTCTTGACTCAAAAATAAAATTTTGTCATAAATTTTGGTACGCCTTGTTTATTTCCTTGGCTGCCTAGTATTTCTTCATTGTAAATACTTCATCTCTGCATAACAATCTGATTGTTCGCCCGTTTCCTTTCTTAAATACTACAGATGTTTCGAATTTCGAGGAAAGAGTATTTTTCTGCAAAATATTACCCATAATTCATGTTCGTTCCCACAAATCCCCGCGAAAACGCTTTGTAAATACGTAATGCAAATATCGAAATAGAGCACTTACATTCTCTCGTGTTGCGTGAGTGTCAAAGGTAGGAGCTGGGTGATTTGTACTGTGCGTCAAAATTTCTTTTAATTTTCTGCGAAACTCGACTTCAGTTTACAGTTTTGTTCTCCTTATCAGGTCCCGCGGATTGAAGATCGCATATTTCTGAGCTGTTCAAATTGTTTGTCAACCTTGATCGTTTAAGAGGTGAGATGCAACATTCTTGTTTACTTTGCTCAGGCTTCATAAAATACCATCCGAGTAGTTTACAACAAATATTGATCTTTCTTAGCGTTTACTCGATTTCATATTTACCCTTAACCCAATGTGCCCAGTTTTTGACATGTTTGGAGTTTCATTGTTGTTATATAAACGTTCTGCGCGGAAATATTTGTTATGTTAGCTAAGTGATTCAATTGATGAACAGAGAAGTCACTGCGCTGCGCGCTTGAAAAGTTCGAAACTTCCCAATGTTACACGATATTCTAGCGAAAGGCATCACTATGGGATAAGTGCGTGAGATACATCGTCAAGAGATAAGTTCAGACCATTATCGTAAACTTATATTTCTACTTAGGCCCCCAATAATTTAATATATAAACGAAAAGGGAAGATACCCATGACAAAAGATTATCGTGCTTTCATATGGGTCTTTAAAAAGAACTTACTTTATATGTTAGGCGATCTAAATTGTGGCAAACCTTTCGAATTTAAAACGTGGTCAAAAGGGAAAAGTGAAGTTTTCGAAACTAGGGATATCGAATGCATCTGGCAAATGCGTTGGCGAAATTCGATAGCTCAAAGACCTATCTGTTTCTCAAAACTTCTACGTATTTAAATTTCGCTTTTCATCCGAACATACGGTGTCTATGAATTGACAGAACGAAGCGGCAAAAAGCTGTCATATGACTTAATGGCTCAATGCTTTAATATTGTATACTGCTGAATTTTAAAATACATCGCCGGTACGTGCATTTAGACTATCTTCATCGACGTTATATTTATTTTACATTAATGAACCGGTTATCACTCACTCGTACGTGCCGAGAAAAGTAAATAACTATTGTAGTTCAGTACGGTTGTACAGTTGTCATCTTGTACTCAGTCGCTTTTAATTCATCTTTCCGTTTGTGGATGGGAGTGTTTTGTGAAATTCAATCCCCACGCTTCTTAATGCAATTTAGACATTTCACATATGAGATCTTACTAAGTGAAATGAATTAATACCTTACTCTTTCGGAAACTGAGTTAAAAGGCGAGGTAAGAGCTCCACGGAATAGGAAGTATTTTTAAAAAATCAATTTTCATTCATGAATTTCGGTTTTATCCTTCAGTAATTTTATTTGCGTGACCTTTTTGCTAAAATTGGCTTTGTCGATTTCTGTAATAGTAATACGTATGCATAGCTCGATGTGAATGTTTATGGAAAACCAAATTTGGAATTCTGATCTTTTTGAACTTAAGGGCACTTGAAGAAAAGTAAATGACGATCCAACTTTTAAGGTATAAAAAATAAATTCGTATAGAATTTGACACAGGTGAAACCTTTTCCTGTTGGAGAAATGAATGATGAGCTGAGTTGGTCCAGTTTTATATAGATTTCAGGAAATCGATAGCAAATGATATATAAACTCCAGTAATGCTTTGTTGTTTTATCGTTTCAAAAACTAACAAGATAGTAGCCCCCTATTTGGTCAAATTTTGAAATTTTAGCTTCGACTGAATAAATACTGCATTAAATGAGCCGACTTCCTTAAAGCAGCCATAATGTTAAGATAAGGGGGAAAAACCCAAGTTCCGAGATCGACCTAATTATGGCGTGTAATTAGTTAACCATCCCAGTATTTTATTTGTAATTATGAAGAAATACATAGAAAATTTCCTTTTTCTTTTTATCTGTCAAGAAATTGGACCCTCAAAACATCGCGTGAAGCCGCAGTTTATTTCGGACAATGTGACGCCACATACAGGCGGTGGAGAAACGTTTTTATTTTCAAGAATGGTTTCCAAATTCATAAAGGGATTTAAAAGGAATGAGCGGACAGCGTAGCTTCGGTGTTTCATATTTTAATTCAAAGTTAAAAGCGTAAGAAAAACTGTAAAGAATCATGTCTAAGATTTGTTTTATTTTGTTATGAATCACGAATTTCTTGACAAATATGACTTTCTTTACCGATCGCCGCTCGATATTTTGGCGCCAATTGTCAAATTAACTGAAAACATCTATCGGCACCGAAAATATACTAGAGTTTTTCTCTTGTTAACAGTTTGACCTTTTAATAATTAGTCTTGCCTCAGCGGTCGAATCATGTTAGAATTGATGTGGAAAAACTTGTTAAATTGATTTTTAGTAGCCGCAGGAGAGGAAGATGACTTGTGGACTTTGCAAAACGTTTCGTTTGTTTTCTATAATTAATATTTACAAGCCAAAGAGCGCCGCACCAGAAGTCTCTCTTTCAAACCTTGGCTAATTGTTAGTATAATTCATGAAGGAAATGGAATCTGTAATGGATCATTAAAGAAGGAAAAAACACAGCGCAGGGCAGTCTAAACTGTCTTTGTTGTCAAAATTAAAAAGAGCGGAAAGGATTATTCACTACCCGCAGGACGAGAAACTGACAAGATTTTTCTTATAGAAAGGTAAACAATTAGAGTCAAATTGTTCCAATGAAGTGTATTCAAAACACAGAATGTTATTTTTAATCTTTTTTACGTTAAATTAATAGTTTCCACTTCTTCATTGTCTTAAAATACAATGAGTCGGTCAGTAGCGAGTGGCAAAAACTGCTGGGATCTCAGGTGAATTTCTGGTTTTAATTAAGCAGGAAATGAATGGAGTTTGCTTTCTACTTAGTTTTCAATTGTCTTCGTCTCGACCATATAAAGTATATTAAAAGACAGTATAACAGGAAATCAGTCATGACAATTGTTTTAACTGTGGATGCAATTAACTTTCTAAAGGAATGCATTGTGAATGGAGCAAACCACAGATTTCGAGAGTTTTCAACAAAATACAGAAATATCGGATATGCCAAAAAAACTAAATTTGGTCAAATTACGCTATTGTACAGTAAGGCATGTGGTTTTCTTCCTGTCTTTATCATTAAATATTACTGTAAACTGTTAACATAATACTGGTTTTAACACTCTTAGAGAGAAATAATTGATAACAAGCACTTTTTACTGGTAAAGGCAGCCTTATTCAGTTACCGAAAGAAATGAATAATGTTATAACTTAAAATTCATGAGAAATAGGCGACTGCGAATGGCGACTTTCAAGGAATGTTCTTGTGCCTAAATCAGGATAAACGTTTGAATCGATGTTCGTATTTTAACATTTCGTTAAATGAAAAAAACACCGATTGTAATGCAATGAATGCATGAAACATTTGGGACACGTTGATTTCACGATTTCGGAAGTTGCATATTGTCGCGGGAGATTTTAGTTAGATCTGTTTACTAATTTTACAAGGGAAATTGTGGAATAGTTATCGTTGATTGGATTTGCATAACACGTCTGCATTTAGTAGGAAGGCTCGGGGCCAAATCAGGTTAAAAGAGACCAGAACATTGAGATGAAAGGATAATTTTATGTGGTCATGATCATGACTTTTAATTTCTTTCTACATGGTTGTTGTCTTTTTCGTACTTGATGGGATTTATGTCCCTAAGAGCTTCGTCCTTTCTTCATTTTTTTTTTCAATGATCGAATCAGTTCTCTATTTTGGCTCTTGCGTCTGTTTACTGTTGAAGAAATACTCACAAGGCAAAGTAAATATGTTACAGGTCACGAGCGATGAGTGAATAAATAAGAGATAAGTTTGGTCAAACATTGTTACTTATAGACCGGGGGACTAAATTATTTCATGTACTGCTATATTGTCGATTAGAAACGGTCTCAGGAATATGGGCGAAAATGGCACGATATGAATTTACGTGTAAAACCGTTTTGTGTTATAGTCGAGGCTGCCAAACACCTAAAAAAGACTCATTTCAGGATTATCATTGCTATTATTAGTTTTTTGTTTTGTTTTGTTTTTTTTAGGTTTTTCGGTTTATTGTTACAATTTAATGTACTGTTCTTGCGATTGGAAAAGAACACCAAGATGATTACTGGTGCGCATATGGCAATAAAATGATAGTGTTCTTCACCCAATTTCAAAGTGTTTGCTTGCTTTACAAATATGGAATATCCACCCTGAAATAAACGTTTCTCTGATTGTTCTGTCGTACTATTCATTGTGCTTGCCTTCTTCAGTTACAGGAAATTTCCAATTTGTTAAAATAAATTCTTCACTGAGGAGAGTATCCAGACGTTGAATCGTTTATTCCGTTTACTAAACTTTGCAGACATTTTTAATGAATTAAAAGATAAGCTTTAACGAAAAAAAAAGGATTTCACCACACATTCTAAAGTCTCTCCTAAAAGAAAAATTAAAATCGTGTTTATTTTTGGAAATCTGTTTGCGGTAAAGAAACTCCTACACTACTTTAAAATGGTAAATGTGTTTTACCTAAAATTGCATTAAGTCGGTTATTTCCAAGAGTTTCTGAAGGAAAAATTATCATACGTTAGTTGGTTTAAATCGTTTTGATTATTTAGCTGTTTTTAGTCCGTTATGTTGGGTTAAGAGGTCATTTATTTGGAAGTGCTATGTAATTACGTCGCAGTTGTATGTGCAGGAAGATTACACCAGACGTTTACCATGTTTACATGCAAAGACAAACATCATTTAAAGGAAAGAACAGGCTAACTACCATATCTTTGAGAAGAACGTCTGTGTTGAAACAAGATCTATTAGCACTCCCTTGGTTTATGAAAGCTATACAAATAGTGCACATTTAACAAAGAATTTACTATTTACCGATATCTTTGATATTGCTGAGGCAAAGAACAATCTCGCTTATTTTGAAATTGAAACATTTCACACAAAAAGCTTTTCCACATGATTTTGAAGATGTTACATGGTACCAGTAGTCTAAACGAGGATATGTTTTATGAGATGAAGTTAATTTTGCCCTTTGCCCAAACCATGTTCTCAACATTTTGTCTTCCAAGTACACGGGAAGTCGTTTTTTTTTTCTTTTTTTTTTTTGTAATAAACGGGTTGTGCACGCAATGAGGTGAACTGGCCATTCGCGACATTGTTTAGAGGATTCCCCTTGAATCCGGCAAAGTTGATATCCACAGTTTTTAGGGATTTGTAGGTCATATATCATACCAATGATGAAGCATTTAAGGTTTTGCGTATTTTCTCAAAACGACAAAGTTCGTTTATTTTTAGTCAACATAATTGCATTGTTTTTCTCTTGTTTTGTTTTTCTCTCTGGTGGTCAAACTTATTCATTCACCGTAGAAGTGTTAATGGGGCAGGTTATGAAAGGAACTTGAGCTGTATAGCACGTGTGCATACGCCCATTCTCCAAGCCATAAGTCAGTTCTTGCCGTTTTATCTAGGACCTTCTTTAGAGCGACTTTTCCCGTAAAACTCTGTGAAGAGCAATAGAAATCTGGCGTTGTTATTTATAAAATGACTCTCATTTTACCGGAAGGCACCATCGATGATTTTTTCCTCCATCAGTCAAAAATTTGATTCTAACTTTTCTGAATAATCTAACAAAAAGTAGTGATTAGTAACAAATTTTCCCACCCAGAAACAGACTCAGTGTATCGATACATGAAAGGAGAATTTTTAAAATTAAAAGTAAGAACTTAACGAGTAGAGCAATAAAGACCAGAAATGTTCATTGGCATAGTAATATAAAATAAATAAAACTAACAAGTATTTTATCATTTCCAACCATAGCATATCGTACTTTTCTTTTTTTGTACATATTTTTAGGTTAATTTAGTTTTCTGTTGTTTAAGCGCATCAGTCAGGTTTTGCTAACGACTTGTTTGACTAATAATTATTCAAAAGCAACGAAGAGACCTTTCTTAATGAGGTGTGTCTTAAATATGTCGCGTCGGATAAATCCAGCTAACAAGTATCTCATTCACCGATTTTTCCGTAGGAAATTTCTCGTCGTAACTTGGCTGAGCGACATTTTGTGTGCGACGCACCACGTTTTGATACGTAGCAGTGCTAAGAAACACGACCTTGCGTCAGGTTGGATTTAAACCACATATCATCAGTTCTTAGGTAAGTTGAGAGTAGCTTAACACAAAAGAGAAGTTTTGGTAGCAGGTGGAACAAGTTAAAGCAAGCTTGTCAACCGTGTAGTAGCGCGTGCAGATGCCGGAGCTGCAGGTAGTCTCGTGTGATAATTCTCGGTCATTTGGCGAAACGTCCGCGCGTCTAAGATTACAAGCCCCCCTCTTTTTATCCACGATACTGAGGTTTTCTTCTATGCTCATGTGGGTAATTTCGTGAATGTTCCAAACTGTTATTTAGAAACGCCAGATTGAAAATCAGCGTTTTTTTTGTGAACAGTTGTTTATTTTGTTGTTGAGAATTTACTCAATGACCTTCAAAAGTTAAGTTAGCGGTTAAGTTTACCCGGAGGGGTTGGCTTTATGAAAGGTATATAAACTTTCTTCATTAAATATATTGAATTACAGATAAAAATGCAAATTTTCTTTTGAAACAAGTCCAAATATTTATGGTTAGCATATTCCTCAAGAAAAAAATATTTGCTTGTCTTGTTTGAAAAGTCTTGCATTTTCGTGAAAAATGTCTGCACGGTTAGGCGATCGCAAACAAATGCGCCGCAAAAAATTACATTGTGGGAAATGATATTCGCTTTTGGGGTTTGGTGTAAAAGATGAATGAATCGCACAAAAAACCTTTTGTCTTTGGTTGAAATGTTACAAAAACAGGGAAAAAATCACGGACTGTTGAAATTAATTGTATTTCTACGAGGAAGTTGCGTACAGGAAAACACACCCGACATATTCCAAGTTCGTTATCAGGACTAATTACAGGCGATGTGTTTACTTTGCTAGAGTGCTGTTCAGGTCATCCCAATATTTATTTTTCTCCCACTGCTTTCGATAGCTCACTGTTTACTTGTGTTATCATTCAGATTTTATTGACTTTGAAAGAGTAGGTGTTCATGTTTATTTTCAACTCTAGACGTAGATCTTTTTCCCGCTAAAAACATGGGAAAGACAAGGAAAATTTTAATAAGGGTTCAGTGCACTGTTTGGAAGTTTGTTTGAGAAAATCTGCTTTGAAATTAACTTGACTAGTGTGGTTTAGAGCTGTCGCTTGAGGTTACGATATCGCAGTTATAGAATTTTCTCACCCGATGTTTCCTTTCCATTTTCAAAAAGGTTTAAATGGAACAATAAAAGTAAAAATCTGCGAATGAAGTACCATTTTACATGTTTAACTGAGCTTTACTGAGATTCAGTTGTCACCTGCTTTACCGAGTTCGTTGTCTTCTTTCACAATCTATGACCAGTTTTCTACCCGCTAGTCATCTTGCGCGCCTATAAAGAAAGAATGGTTCACCGAAAGCTCGCAAAATTGTCATTATCCGGACAGATGGAGTCTTTCAAAGTCCTGACAGGTTACTGGTGAAGTTTTAAATATTCAACAGTGATTATAATCGCCTATCTTTTGTTTTCTTTCTCCGCCCAATCCATTGAGGCTAGAATGACGGGGGAAAAGAAATTAAAGCTGTGTGTCAGTTTTCATGGCTTGGCTGTAAAGAAGTAATTAGTGAACATCAGTTCTGCTCAGAACTTGTCAAGTGAATCTGAAAACTCGTCGAGAAGAAACACTTTGTAAAGACCTCGACCGTGACGGAAGGACTTAATAGGCTTAATGTTTGTTGACTTTCCCCGAACAAAAGAGCAAATAGCCCTCAAGAGCTGGTGCGGCGCTCACCCTTAGCTAATGAGCGGTTTTACAAACTGTTTATTGTTCATTGAGCGATTTTCAGAAAACGACACACAAAGGCAAAGCCCGGACTCGCGTTCATTTTTGAGGTTAGTGGAAATTTATTTCCAACTTAGACCGCGAACATTTTTTAGAACCAGCAAAGCTTGAATTATCGCATATACGTCTTTGTTTACTCTACAGTTCAGAACTCAAAACATAAATATTTGGCGATTTACCAAATTGATGAACAAAATTTCGTACTCCTTGATCACTACAGAACTCATTATTTAACTCGCATAGCCATAAATGTGTAAATGGTTGCTACTTCTTTGATGCTGTTCAAATCAACCGTTCCACAGTTCCATAGTTTCCAATTGAACTAGGAGAGCATAAAATCTGAAAGCTAAATATTTGTTTTATGGTTCGACAAGTTGACAATTTAAGATATTTGAGAATACTCGCTGATTTAAGCGAAGACTGGCTTATGTGTTTACTTAAGTTGCATGAAGCAATGAACACAATTTCGCAGATCGAAGTAAATCAATAAACGTATTTCATATAACTCAGAGAGTTGACTTACAAACCATCCTACCCTCATAGCAGAATTTGTTGCTAATTGTCGGTTATAAATTGGTGATACACCAGGTATGATTACTGTCTTTCATTCTTGGGTTTTATCAGTCATGTTTAAAAAGACTGTCAGCGTGTAAGGCAATGAGTTAGGCTCTACAAGGTTGCTGAACGAAACTTTTTTTCAAGCTCGTAAGTTTGGCTTTGTTTTCAGAAATGTCTGAAGATGACATTGAAGGGACGCAGGTACTATGTAATTGCAATAGCCCCAATTTCAAATCATTACCAATGCTGTAGATCTCTCCTTACGAAAAGGGACTTACGAGAATTTGAATCAGTCTGACACCCCTTTCGAGTTGCCTTCTTCGACAAATTGCATCGGCAGAATGGTGCAAGTCCCACCCATGATGCATGGAAATAAGTCACATACGTTTTGCATTATGTTGGAAGTGTATCAATATTATTTAAGTTTTTCACAGTCATTTCAGCTTTGACCTCAACTTCAAATTTCCCAGGAAGAACTGCTCTGAATGATGGCTTTTTATCGCCATCAACTATATTTTTCTTCAATAACAAATTGAAACATGGATTTACAATCGTTTTAAATTTTTTTTGTTCCTGAGGTTGTACTATGAAACTATTATGACATGACCACGCTGAGATTTTATAGTTCTGTCCTACGTGTCCCAGTAATTCAATGCACCGAGTGTTCACCGTTTTTTTTGAGTAGAGCAACATATTTTGAGGGTGACATGTAGCATGTATATACATGCTGAATATACTGATCATCTTAGCATACCCCTTTGTGACACAGGATCAGGGTTAAAACCACTAAATATTAAACTGTGGAGGAAATTTTTATCACTCTTAAAACGACATACGATAATGAACAATTTCAGATTATCACATCTACGATAAATTTTGTTGTATGGACTTAACAATTTTCAGTATATAGTTCTTGAACTATCTCTTCTTCGATTTGAGGACCATTTGCTCAATTTTGAAATTCCGTAGCTTTTATGGGGGAGGGTCTATTCCTCAACGCCTATGCTTCCTAGCATGATACTGTCGCAAAGTAATCATGATTGCATTCTTCAGTATTTAGTAACTTTAAGGTAAAATTTGATTAAAAGCTAATTCTCATGTTTTTCTTTCTTGAATGAGATATTGAACATCCCTGGAATTAATTCCTCTCTGATTTTAACAGCTTCTTACTCTTATATTCTCATACAAATAGATATATCCTATCCATTGGCTATTCGCCCCGTGAAGAATTCAGACTTGATATTATGATCTGATATTCCGTCTTTTGGTCTACGGTCTAATGTATGGCCAACTAATGTATCCCCGATCCATAAGCTGTTCAATTCTACAAATCAGGAAACTTTGATTTAGATGCTAAATACTACAAATAAAAGTGAACCGAATAGAGGAACGATCCAAGCAATCTGCTGCCAACGTAAGGGAACGTTAGGCGAAACAGTGTGAAATCCTATTCTGGTAGTTTCTTTGTGACCAAGGGCTTCCAAGCTCGGTACAGGGTCTTGAATGTAGGAGAACTAAACTTATGGAAATCTGCAGATGGAGATAATTGGCTCAATTGCTGGATGTTATCGTAGTAATAAGGCTGAATTTATGCAAAAGACTGTTTCAAGTACACAACAATTGCTAGCCCGTACAGATCATGTCATGGTACGTTATCTTTGAGTTTGAAAAATGAAATTGTCAGAATGCAGTCCTAATTTCGTGCACAGTAGGGTTTATAAACTTCGGGTTTTCACATAAAGGTAGCTTTTTGGGCGATTGAAAATTTCCTTGATAGAATTTGTTGTTGCGTATATTACATACCAGATCAGTATTCGCTCCATATAAAGTGTTGATGTTAAGAAAATGCAAATTTTTGTTTAAGCTTAAAGTCAGAAATGAGTCGTAATGAGTTGAACTGCAGCTGCAGCCGAATGACGAATTACATACAAAAAAAAAAGCCTTTTGGTTCAGTATTTCTGCTTAAAGCATATTGACTCGAGAGAAATTTTCTTATTTCTGTTAAGTGACTTGAACTAAGGCAAGCATGTAGTTGCCACCAACCAAATATGTTGCCTTTTTTCAGTTTTTTACAAAGTAATATATGTTGTATTTGTATCCTTCCTTCGTTTGGATTTTTTTCCATTTATGGTCCAATTCGAATAAACTGAAGAGGCTGCGATATAAACTTGGAATACCTTATTTTGAGCTATCTCAGCAAACGTTTTGTTGTCTCATCTATCCATTTAAGTAGGGTAATTGTTAAAGCAAATTCAAAACATTTTTTTTCGTTAGAGACATTTCAGTTGTGGCCAATTTTCACGTTTCCAGCGGTGATAAGTCTGTGACTATGGAATAAAAATTTATGAAAATATTCTTGCGTAGAGCTTCTTTTGACTGAAAACGAAACCTTGCAGTTCGGTTAAGCTTCGTAATTAACTTTTTTATTTAAAAAATCAAACTTTACTAAAGATCATTATCCTGCTTCAAAAGCGTATTTGATTCTCCGTAACATCTAGTGATTCGATATCTACTCATTTCATGGAAGATGCCCCTAAGTTGATAATGAAAATGAATAGAAACCTATCAACAGTGAGCCTTATAGACGCTGATTTTCAGCAGAAGAAGCAAACTCAAGTGAAATGATATACTTTCGCTAAGGAAAAACTTGGGAATTAAAAGTGAGGCACGTGCCAAGCAGCACTTTTTTTCCGAACAATAATGAGAAACTTAATACAGTTTTGATATTGGCGTAATTAAAGCACAATTAAACTTTAATTAGGGTAGCTTTGCGAAGAAAGCTAAGTAAACAGCTAATCACGGTCGTCTGAAGATCAAAGAAACTTCAGATTAATTGAAACTTAAAATTATCTCTACCCCTTGTGTTAAAAGTACTTCGTTTTTATTGGGTCTCAAATGTTACGCTTACTTCGGAGTATGTGTCTTTTCAATTTTTTTTTTCCGTTTTAGCTCATATTGTTTCTTCCTGTTTGTCAAAGAATAACGAAAATACACTCCTGTTTTCTATATCTGAAAGATTAAGCAAACGTTTGGCAATGTATGTTGTGTTTGCGGGGCTATTTATATAGATTCAGTAAACTTTTTGTAGGAAAGTAAAAAATTTGGGTTCATGTTCAGTCAGTGATTCATCCTATAATTGTTCGGAATCTCAAATGGATAATGAATATTAAATGTGCCTGAAATGAGCTAGTTTGATGATGTTCATGTTTTGATACTGAGTGAGTATTTAGGATTTAAATTAATTTTCCACCTGTTAAAATTTCCTCCATTTGGTTAAGAAAGAAGTGTTGTTTTAATGCGGTACTTCAAGTCGGAGATTAGTAACTCTGTCACGTAATTTAAACGTGTGGAGAGGAACATGCTTTAGTTCTCTCATTTTGAAAGGTCTCACGATTTACAGTTCAAACATATGGTAGACTCGTTAGTTTCTTTATTTAGCATTTCCAATACTACCTACTCATACGTTCGTGATGTTTTGAGAGGGAATGTCGACCAACTCTTCCGGTTTTTTCCGACAGGTAACTACGAAGCCTTTTCATCCCGGGTAAAGTGTTACCGTAATAGTGACTATTGTGATTTCGAAAGCCTCTTTTCAACTAAGAGTAAGATACAAAGTAACAAGAATATCGTCCATTTTTTCATTCTGTAGCTGTTCTTTAGTTCTTCTTAAAACGTGACTTTAAAACATCCTTGTCACATTATTGTTAACAGGGTTGACCTTCTACATGTGGAAAATTTAAACAAAATTATGCAACAGTTTTTCAAGACCGCCAGAAATAGCTAGACTAGCCGTTAGTATATTTCCCTTTCTGCCATGCTTTTTAGAAACTTAAGTTTTCTCTAAAGTTTTCACCTTACGGTAACGAACCACTTAGGCTTTGTAATTTAAAAGGTAAAATACTTGACTTTTTTTCACGGGCTTCACAACTGCGTTAGAGGCAATATTACGCGTAGTAAGGTACAAGCTGTTCTTTTCAAGCAAATTCTCATGTTACTGTGTCAGAAAAGGTCGTTACTACAGGCGACTGCGAAAGTATTAACCGCCGAGCGTCTTTTCAAGTGAAAGGCTGTGTAAACACGCCTTTGTTTGAGACGAACAAGGCGGAATGACAATGACTTGACCAGGGCACTGATAACAAAAACGTAAAAAATGTTAAACGATGTGGGAAACAAAGCTGCTGAGTTAAATCTACCTTGGCTACAATTTTCGAGGTTGTTACAATGTTTTGTAAAAAAAGGTCGGTACTTGCTATCTCAGTGGAAGGAAAAAGATTCTGAAGTTTTGCGAAATCTTTATTGCGTTGACTCAACAGATTCTTGCCAATATATTTTCCTGTTCAGCGGCGTCGCCTCATGCAAAGTAGTTATTAGTTATAACTTGTATCTCTTCAAAGCAAGGTTATCGCTGAGCTGTTTTTAGCAGGTGTCAAAGACGATTAATGCCGAGCACACGTTTTTGTCTCGCCACGCGGCGAATGAAGATAACACAGCACACCTTTAGAGCACGAGCTAGGCGGATATTGATTTAAAAGAGTCCTTACAGAGTTCTCATTAAATGCTATGGGAAAACTTAAACTCAAAATGAAAAAAATTGGGTTTCTGGTTCTATACGAAGCTGTCAATAACAAAATATGATGCTTTCACGAACTCATATAATTAACAATTTTACCTAACTGGTAAAATTACCAACAGGCTAAAATTTATACTCGAAGGAAACAAAATTATGTTTCACTTTAGGTGAATGTTACGCAGTTAGCACACCTCAGCGTGAAAAATCTCTTCGCTTTGTCAGTTAATTAAAAAAGAGAATGAACTTGGAGAAAAAATATCTCTAGGAGCAACGGTTGGGAAAAGTTACGAGATAACTTGATGAAATCTGCGATAATGAAAATTTTTGAGCTTCATTTCGACATGTCTCTCACTCGTTTGTCGAGATGTCACTCAAGTCGTCAAAAAAGACTCATTTGTGCAAATAAACAGACACGTTGCATCGGCTTAAAATCGGAACGAATTTTCCTTAACCAAATTTTACTTATTTTTCTCATTTTCCCCAAGTACACAGTAGAATATTTAAGGTTGTTTTAATCGCTTATTCACCTGTGCCTGAAGACTCATTAAAAGCCATTTTGCTTTCACCTCATCTTGGTAACCACACATAAAAGATTTTTTGAAAAGAATAATGAAATAGTATCAACGTCGCACCGTATCCCAAACTACCACTACGCTTAATAAATCTGTTTGTTTAACAAAACCACCATCACACAATTCTAACTCGTTATATTACGCATTTAAAAGGAAATAGAAAAGAACGATTTCATGAAATAAGTTAAGCTGAGTTCAAATTAAAAGTTTTTCAAGGATTTCGCACTTAGTGGAGTTTTAATAGAGTGCTAGGTTAGGATTTAGTGTAAAACTTTAAATTACAGGTAGGAAGTAAAGTGAATGACAGCGAAAAAAACCTATATTTAGGCAATCTGAAGAAAATGTTCGATGTCGGTTTTCTTTGTTAGTATACTTGAATATGTTTAGGCCGCAAATATGTCACTGTTTCATTGAAACAAAAATATTTTGCCGACAAAGAGAAAATTATTACGTGACAAATAAACGACAAAAGAGACAGAGTCAAACATTGACAGGAAAACGACCAAACTGCTAAATCTGAGAGAAGGAACAATACATAAAAAGAGACGATACAAACCAAACATTTACAGAGTGTCAAGAAAAGTGAAATGTTTAGCATAAAAATACGATTTTGATTGACCAATCGCTTGTGAGCTTAGAGAGTTTACTCAGAGCGCTTGTGAATTTTAATTGGCGGACAAAATAGGAAGTCTGCATAATACACAAAGAGCTGTTATATAAAGAGAGACGCCTCTTACACCTAAACTCAGTTGTAATTAAACAACTTTCAAGGCAGTTAAGAATTCCCATCAACAAGACTTTCAAAGAGAAACGACTCATTTCACAAACATACTGACCTGCGAAGCCGACTTTAGCTTAGAAAAGGTAAGTTGAGTTTGAGGAATTTTTTTCATATATATTCATTATATTTTTGTTATTCGAGAGATGTTAGAGAGTCTGCCAGAAGTGCCATAGTTCTTTCAAAGAAGATTGAACGTAGACATCGACGGTTCAACCGAATCGTGATAAATGTTATTGCTGGAGCCTATTTCGTTAGAAACTTGTGGGTTGGCAAACGACAGAGCAAACAAGAATTCTCCTGGTTGTTGAATGTTTATAAGGCTACCACCGTTTCAGTTTGAACAATCAGAAATAAGAATACAACTTTAAGTCAATCTTGACTCAGGGAAAACTTCTTGTATTGCCAACGAGAGACGTGAGCAGCGTAAAAGAAGACTTCTAGCTGCCTAAAACTCGGTTTAGTCCAATGAAGAATAAGAAAGATGGGTTGTTTTCTGGTATTGGATAAACTACGGTTCTTTAAATAAACAAATCGCTCGTTTTCTCACAACGAAATACGTTTTCGTTTGGTAGATATATTTGTAATGTTTAAGCAAGCAATTCTTCGCGACTTGTTGTGTTCGGTAATTTTTTTTCGCTCGGTCCAATATTTGGACTGTTTTGTTGAGTTGTGTTTGCAAATTTGATATGGTTGTTGGTTAAAGAAAGCTAACTGTTGAACAGTTAAACTTCAGTGAGCCCGCCAAAAGTCATTGTCATGTTCCATTTCCCGCCAACAAATGTTGAAATCGTTGATTGTGGCTTACGTGTTGAGAGTTTTAGCCGTTGTAACTGTCTTCTGTAAGATTTGGGGAGAATTTAAACCGAAATAAGTAGATAAGTGTTTGATAATTAAGCGCCTTAGGGCAAATAGCTATCTTAACTTTTTGTCATCGAAACTAAAGATCAAAAGCCGATACAGATGATGCTATTTACGTACGAAGCCAAAGAGGAACATCGCAAATCACCATTACAGTTCGTTATGAAGGCGAGTGAACCCAAAATGTACACATTTCATTTGAACATATTTTGGCTGTCCAGGCTCTACTGTTCTTCAGTGTTATCGGAGGGTATTTCTACCTAATTTTTCGTACTGAGTAAGCCTGCTTTCCGCGTTTCTCAAATATTTAGAAACCGCTGTTTAAAGTGCGAATTTATCTGTCAGCACGTCAGTAGATTTGAATTACAGTAGCCTCCACAGGATTTCGTGCATAACTGCTTTTCCTGGGTGCATAAAGCATGTCAAGCATCTAAATAAACGATGTTCACATCACCAAAAATAAACTACGGAACAATTCAGGCAATGGTCTATATTTAGGGCCTTACGATGTCCAGTAAATAAAGACTGTTCAGAGAACACAAGGTTAGCCTTAACGGACTCCGTAACATTTCTTAGTGAGCAAAATCGTTTCTTTCGGGACGTAAAGTTCTACAAACACATTACATTAGCGCCTGTGCAAACTTTCCGCTGTAACTCACGTATTTTAAAACCAATTTTTCATGTAGTTTGGAGACATCTCGAGGTTGATTTTAGAGTTACACACTGAATCATCTGGGAAAAACTTCAACAAAAATTTTCACTTGCATAAAATAATCATAAACTGCGGATGATCGATCTACAAATGTGGTTTGTTTACTCTTGAAAAGTCACAGAAGACATATTAAAATTTAAGCTCATTTTCAAAACAGAAGGAACACTTTCTAAAGTTGACAGCTTTGTTCCTTATTAGAAAAATGAAATGTCGTTTATTATCTCGCAGGAAATTACAAGTAAGAATTACTAAGAGGCGTCACTACAGTGCACATAAGTCCACGCGAAAGTCTGATATTTTCCGTCGAAGCAAACGTATTAAAATTGAAGGGCGCAAAAATTAATGAACACTCCACAAAAAACTGGGACCATTGAGAGCAAAATGATTGCAATTAGTGGTGCGCATCAATTGCTAGTCGGCTGTCGAGTACTTCCTTTAGTTATTGAATGGAGAATAAGAGTTTAGTGAGATTAGCGCAAAACCAACATAAGCAAGGTTATAACATACGGCTCTTCTCGACAGGTGTGTCAGTTAAATTAAATTTAACCAAAAATTCGATTCCCTCCTAATGTAGGACCAAACTAGTGAAGGAAAGAATGTTGATAAAAATTTCTCAATCACCGATAAACGTTTTTAAAACCGCAGGCACCTTTTATTTCTTCAAATTGTCAGGATTGTAACTATCACTTAGAATTTCTAAAGAAAGCCGACTGCAAAGAAAAGCGTGCATAATTGAGGTGTCTTTTATATTCAAAGGGTTCGACCTAAATAACGGCTCTACATAATAAGAAAAATTGCGGTAGTTCACAGCAAGGCCAGTTAAACGAGATTCCGTGATGTTTGAAAAGCCCAGATAGCTAAGAATTACGGTGTGTTTAGCGCTTCCTTTAGATTCCCTGGTATTAAAGGAATTGCCATTCTAAAGTCTTTGATAATCCTTTAGTGACAACATTCGGTTTCTACTCTCTAACAAAGTTTATTGCTTACATCATGGCGCGATGAACAACTAGTAAATCGTCTTTAGACAAAATAAAGACCTTTTTTTTACATCCAGGTAGGGTAATAAAAGCTAAATTGCGGCAAACACTACACAATACAAGCTTTTTCGACAACAGATAGTGTTGCCGGCGCTAAGCAAACAGGTTAGATTGAGCATAATAGAAACTACTCCTTCAGAGTACGAGAGGTTCTGAGGTCTCTTTACCTGGAATAAAGTTCCTTAATGCTCCCATATTGATCGAGAACCAAGCATGCAAACATTTATAAATAGAATCCTTAAACACTAAGGGTCGGAAACAACCAAATAATGTCTGTTTGCAAGGGTTAGTAGTGTTAAGTTGGTCGGTCAATAATTCATCTTGTTCGATTGCTCATTTCATGAAGATAATCTCAGTTGCAAGCGAAGATCCAAGTTGTGGGAAAGTTTTGGCCAAGTTTCGTTTCTGCGGAGTGAAATGTGAAAGTTGTGAAAGCTTGACACATCTATTCAAAATGGGCGGCTTGCAATATGAAGGTCATTTGAAATTCTTACAATTATAATCACTGTAGATCTACAGCTGTCTGAAAAGGCACCTGGATATGGCTTTTGTGGAATGATTGACGCAACCCAAATTTGTTAATTAATTGCCTCAGTTTCCGGAAATGAGAAATTGGATTCTAAAAATTTTACATTTTTCTTTTCGTCCCACGCGCTGATTTGGCCCTATAAAAAACTTACAGATTTTATCGCTCCGTTTCTGAGAGTACAAATGTCAAGAGGGAAGGAAAAAAAAAACTTAAGCAAAAATATTTTCTGTGAACAAACCAATGTGACTTTCTTAGCGAAATAGCCGTGAATGATCGATTCAGACAATTCAGGCATCGCTCCAATTTGACAGCAGTTTAGCAAAAGTGATTAAATGAAAGTCGTGTTTTTGTGTGTTATTTAGGTCGCGTTTCTCCCGGACCGATCTTAATGAGTCAAGTAAACTAGGAACAAAGCGCTCAGCCAGAGGCTTAGAATAATTTAAATCGATGATACAACGACCGAAAGATATCCTCGCAATAATGCCAGAACAGGTGCTTCCAGACCAGTTCCAAATTAAAGCCGAGTGCAAGGTTTTTCTCTCTCTAAGCTATTAATCCTTGCATTTAAAAAAGCCGGTGCCTAAGTAGTAGAAAAGAGCTTTGCGCCAAGTTAGTTTCCAGTGGTAATTGCTTTTGTTTGTGGAATTTATATTTGCAGTTGTTATGCTAATTGCGGAGGCCAATAGTAGGCCGGCAAGACCTAGGTTACAGCTAGGCTCTACAAGAATGTTAAGCGACCCCGGTTTTTCGTGCGGTCAGTTTTTGACGTGAATAATTTGAGCACTCAAACGCTAAATTGCATAGCTTTTAAGGTGTTGTGTGATGACGGAGGGCTTTTACCGCTCCAATCTAACCATCCTTCCTGTTCTTTCAAAGATATCAGCACCTTTAGATCTTTTGCCATTAATGTTAGTTTATCCTGTGCGAACGGTGATCTTTGTGTAGTGTTGACATTAAGGATACGAGATAGGACCGAACCATAAAGTGTCCTATCGTAATAATTGTATTTGCTCATGAATTATGAAACGGCAATTTGTTTGTAAGCCTTCGTGATGGACAAGCGATAATGGACCCCACAACTTTTAATAAAATGTCTCCCCACGGGTGGTCGCAAAGGCCCCTATGTCAATAAACGTAGCAAGGCTCCAAAGGGCTTTCCCATGGAACAATAGCTTGGGAGGGGCTTACAGACATGTCACGTTAAGCCTGTTTACGAACTGTCACTAAAAATAAAACTTCTTATTACTAGGAAAAAAGAGTAATCTTCGCTGGTCTCCGTGGCAGAAGGACGTGACAGGACGGTACGAAGCTACGTTCAGTCACCAACCAATTTTTTTTTAACACAGTCGACGTGCTAGTACAATAGAGAACAGCCTACATCATGATGGAAGCAATGAATCCCGGCAATCCTGCAGCCGCTATGGGAGTCGGAAACCCGCAAGCACAAGGCCACCCTTTGGACGACAGCAAGAGTAAGCAGGCGAAAGAGAAAGTTTACCGCCGAAGTTACACTCACGCTAAACCACCTTACTCTTACATTTCGCTGATAACAATGGCCATCCAACAGTCGCCGAACAAGATGCTTACGCTCAGCGAAATTTATCAGTTTATCATGGATCTGTTTCCGTTCTACAGACAAAACCAGCAGCGGTGGCAGAACTCCATACGACACAGCCTCTCGTTCAACGACTGCTTCGTGAAAGTTCCTCGATCGCCAGATAGGCCTGGTAAAGGGAGCTACTGGACACTTCATCCCGACTGTGGAAACATGTTCGAGAACGGCTGCTATCTACGCAGACAGAAACGCTTCAAGGCGGATAAAAAGCCAAGCCTGAGTGACCTTCCTAAGCCTGGGTTGTTGAGCCCGGTTGTTTCCTCAATGCATCATCAAAAAGTCCAAGGACCCAAGAGTTTAGGAGCACCCAGCTTTCTTGCACCGTCTCCCTACAGTGCTATGAGCGCAATGGGCGCCATGGGAGCTATGGGAATGGGAGCAATGGGCTCAATGTCTATGAACAAATCATTTAATCATCCATTCGCCATCAAGAACATCATCGCCTCCGACCACGAAGCCGACCTCAGAGGCTTCGATCCAATGCACTTTAGCCCGTATCATCCCGCAGGAATGTCTTCATCCATGTCTTCTCTAGGACTACCAAAACCTTACGACACTAACCCTATTACGACAGAGCCCAGTCCGTATTACCAGGGCTGTGTGTTTACACCGTCTAGTTGCGCGGGAATAGCAGGGTTTTCAAACATTTCATAAACTGATAAATGAACCATTCAGGGATGTCGGACGCTTAAATTATGTACTATTTCAGGCGCTCAGGAGCTGCCTTGTAAATTGAGTTATCTGTTATGATACAGTTTGCCAGTGTATACGAATTAATACTTAAATTCCAAGGTGATTTTGTTGATTATATGTCAAATAGACGTTTTTTTTCCCTGCCAAAGAAGACCAAAACATTGGAGCAAATATAGAAGAATTCTATGAAAGTTAAAGAAAATTATAAGAAGTGTAATATAGCTTGTACCATTTCATTCAGTCGTCGTGCTCACTGTGATTATAGAGTATTTTGACGAAGGTAAATGTATAAATCAAAATATTTTGAAACTGAATTAATCGGAAGACGTGATCGTTTAAGTTATGTTTGGGGGCAATTCAAAATTAGGAGCATTTGTTGCAAACTCAGTACGTTATTGTTTAGTGTTTTTTTGCTGCGTGACAAAAGATGAGCCAGAAATTTTCCAAACTACCGAGTTATTCGGTACAAACTGCTCTTGTGGTTAGCGGTTCGTATGTCTACTGTGTATTTAACACTACATTTACCATTATTTATATAAGCAGGGAGAGGTTTTGTAAATTTACAGTCTTGCCCAAATAGCAGTTGTTGGTTCAACGAAATAAATTTTTAACGAAGAGTTTTCTTGACGTCTTTATTGTTTCCAATGTCGCCGTTGCAGTAAGTTGAGGTTGTTGAGAAGCGAAGTCAAATTAATTATTTATCGGCTGGCAGCGAAAGCTAACAGCCTTCCAAATGCCAGCTTTTTTAATTAAAAGTAATCAACAGTTCGACATTTCCCGTAACAGTTTTGACAAATACTTGGCAAACCGAGTTATAACGTATAGAGCGCGGCGATCAGCCTTGACAAGTGTCGTGCGCGCGAAGTAAGGAATTAATCCTAGAGCGCCCGCCGCAAGGGTGCCCCAGTATGGGGTCCTGCTGCAAACAGAAAATCGTGGCGGTAACATTACGATGTGTGAAAACCACTTTACACGCAGTAATCGAATTTGAGAGACTTTTTCCTTGATAGAACGTGCAGTAAAGGTGTTAAAGCAGTTCGCCGATCGCTAGCGGTCCCTTTGAAATTTCCCTTAGGATCATCTGCCATCCTTTTCTCTAATTTTTGGCCCAATAAACTTTTCTCATGTCGATGTTTCTTTGAACAACAATGATATCTAAAAACAGCTTTTCTTTGCTTGGAGAAAA